>NC_142309.1:28610000-28910000 GCF_054855325.1 Carica papaya
TTATTAATTTACCAAGTTTACAAGATGTAATACACTTAATTTATTACAAAAAATTAATTTCTATAGGTGGTTTAGATCAAAAAGATGTTTTTTTATTTTTCTTTCTAATATTTATGGATGTGATATTAATTTTATATACAAATACTGTAATTGTGTTTTAAATATAGATATTTCATATTTACTTAAATCTCATACTACAAATTGTGTTTTAAATAAAGTTTGGTTTAAATCAGTAATTAAGACTTCACATAATTTTTTGGAAAAAAGAAAAATTGCTTATTTTAAATGTTTAGAATTTGGAAAATTAGGAGTTAAATTAGACATTATATCTCTCAAGTGAACTAGAGAGGATACCATTTCTATTATGTTGAGGAATGAAATATATTTTTTTGTCAAATATATTTATTTTTTTATAATATGTAAGATAAGAAATACTCAAATAAAAATACATATAACATACATATATATATATATATATATTTCAGACCTCAAAATGAGCAACAAAATCAAAACACATATAGATTATGATTGTTCTCAAAATACTTTTAATACTCTACATATCCCATGATTAGAACCAGAAAAAAGCATCTCAAAACAAGGCACGCTTATTTCTGATATTTCAAAATTCTGGGAGCTTGGGAAAAACAAAATCCTTTTGAAAAGGTAGAAAGGATGAGTAACAATGATGACAAAAGATGTGTAAAGTGTAAAGCAGGTGTGACAAAAGGAAAAAAAGGATAAGAAGTAAAAGTCGGTGGTAATCAGATGGGATATGGATATGGACATGGTTTGTGCCATTCGTTATCTCAGAACAGTAGCCATTATGGGATTGCTTAGAATCTATAAGAAACCCTTGTAACCAAAAGTTGTCTCAAAGAGAAAACAGCTTGATAGCAACTTGACCAAACACAAAAAGGAAAAAAAAAAAAAGAAAAAAATATCAAGTGCCCACTGGACCACCCAGGTTCACCATCAACCCAGCAGACAAGACATTATTTTCATTCAAGTATGGAGGACATATTGTATTTAGCAACAATTGAATACAAAAACGACGTACCTTCACATCACCATAAATGTGTCATTTGAAAATTTGTGTACCCTTTAGCTCTTGGTTTGCAGTTGGCGCTGCTATCACCGTAGTTGATCAGCTTGGCTGACACCATCCGCAGCAAGCCTATCTCAACCGCTTGGGGGATTACACTGCACCAACCTGCTACCCACCGCCCGGTGGGTCCTCTGGAGCCTGTTGTTTTGACTGTGTCGCATTGAGACACTAGTGTTCCATATTACCAACTTTGTAGTATTTAGGTTTTATATGAGATAATAAGAACCGGTACCAAAATAATATACAGTAATCGGCATTTCAATTTCAATATCATCAGCATTTTCTTTCGTTTAGAGAAGAAGAGTGTAGACTTGGAAGAAAACTGTGTGGTTCCAACTAATGAAAGTCTCAGCTAGTTTTGAGTCTTAACTACTTCTGAACTAGAGGCTAAGTAGCATCTATGGCTAACATCAATGAACGTTCCTTAGTAGGCACCCTCCAGCGACAACTCTACGGAAATTTGGTAGAATATAGAAAATGATATACGAAGAAGAACAAATCCAATGAAAAGGCAGAATAAATTGGGTTACTCGCCTCTTCGAGGACAAAAAGATATAGTTACATAGAGGAGAAAAGAAAGAGATTGAGAGATAGAGAGAGAGAGAGAGAGAGATCAGAAAGAGTAAGAGAGCACGGAGAAATTTCATTCATTCGACATGCTTTTTACAGTGAGTATTCGTGTACCTTCTATATCAAGTGGTTTGCAACTAACCAACTACCTCATCTACATCATTCTCACGCATAGATCACCTCTGAAGCCAAAGATGTCCCAAAAAATAAAATAGCTAAGCTATTTAAAAGAGCAAAAGACTAGAGTATGATTGTCAGTATTTACTCTCCTAGAGGTGAAGATTGCTCTTGAGTAAACGCACAAGCGCAATACTTCCCTGAGTTCTCTGCCTATCTTCTGCAACAAATTTCTTACCAGCTCTGTTCCCCTGCAAAGGTAGTTGACGAGAATCAAATTTTACATCTAACATATATCAATCTCAATTCTCAAGTACCCTTTTTCTTCTATCCTCCTAATTCAGCAGGTCAAATGCCAGCCTAGACTACATTAATTTAAACCAGTTTGAAATGGGCTTCAATCCGTAATTTTGAAAAAAACTATTGATACTTCTCTATTCTAGACATACTCTCTGGCTTCCAAAATTCCAACTTAAGGCCTACTTTATGCTGTGAATTATTATAAGTACTGTCAAAATAGTTTCCAGATAATAAAAATATAGTAAAAATATTACGTGGGATTAATCATAATAAAGAATTTGTAAAAATGGTAAAATAGTAGAAGGCTGCATAATAATAAAAATTACTATTACAAACAATTTTTATAATATTATAAACTATTTCATAAAATTTTTTTACAGCAATTTAATCTTTTTAAAATATTTATTTTATTTTAATTATTAAAATAATTTCTCAATATAAATATTTTGCAATATCATTATTTAATTTTTTTTAAAAAACTACTTAAATAAATAAACATTAAATTATTAATAACAAATTACAATTTTATTTTATTTTAAAAATAATAAATTGATAAAATTAAAGATTAAAAATAATTTCATCTACTATAAGTCATATCTCAGCAATTTCTTTTTTGAATTCTTTTATTTCACTTTTATTTAGAATCAAAACAATTTTTGTTTTTAACTAAAAGTGAGCCCATTTTAAACATTTAATCGAAGCTTCTTTTTATAATAGGAATTGAAGGCAGGCAGGCAAATCACTTAAACTTCACACTCAGCTAATCACATTTAAAGAAAAATCATACCTCTCTAAAAGCTGGATATCCATTCTGAAAATGTACCACGTATGGACAACTGTAACTAAGCAGAAGGGAGAAAGAAAACGTACCTTTGGTTTCTCAATGTCTCCTTCAACATCCAGAGCAGTAACATTGCTCACTAAGATGGATGAAGCAGGCAAAAGTTTCCTGATTTGTTGGGACACAACAGAGAACAATTTAGAGATAACACAAACGGATAGGTCCACTCTTGTTAGAAAGCCATACGAGAGAAATTTCAACTGCCTAAACTAGTTAAGAAATAAATTAACCAAACACGTCAGACATTGAATATCCTGATGTCCTAACTGACCTTTTTGGTTTCTCCAAATTCAGTGTCTTGTCGGAAGTATCATGCTTTGGTTGAAGCTCGGGCACGTCAAAATTACATCCCCGGCCTACAACTTCCGCATGTGACAGCTGGAGGTCCGGTGTTTCCTATAATGGAAATGAAAAGTTAAATTCTCCAAAGAGTTGATATGGGTTAACAGACAAGAGGAGATGCACTAATCAAGAAACAAAAGACATACAAAAAATTGTGTCCGCTAAGAGCATAACATAGACCAGAATATTACCTAAATTCACCAACTCTTCCTAAATAATATTGAAATCTAGCACACTGTAAACTAGTTGAGAATACATAATATCCAGAAACTGATCCAATACCTAGTAACTTATATTGAGCTTAATCTAGTTGAAACTAGTGATTTCAGTAATAATATATGCTTAAATTGTGAGATACTATTGACCAAAGAAATTTATTACAGGATTGGAAAACAATAAATAAGAAATCCAAAAAATGACGCTAATTAACAAAAATGCAAGGCATCATTTTCAATTTACACCCATTATTCACAGATGAGATGACCATTCCTTTGCCAAGCATCGGCTCATAAACAGCCTAAAAGTGAAAAAACCAATTCATATTTCACTACTTTGTAAATATAATTTAAGTAACTATATTAACAGGTTTGTAACTTTAATAAAATCATAAATCATAACTATTATGCTTTAGATGCAATAGCTGGATTCTCACAGTTCAATAATTTATTTAGGTTGATATAAACAAACATTTTGGATGTTACATAGTGCATAGTTAGATATCAAATGTCGCGAACCAAAAGGATGCAGTAGAAACATCAAACTCCTGTATGATAACTGAAGAAGTAAATGGGAGAGAATTTAACCTCATTCTCACTGGGCTGTTGAGTCAACTCCACCATTGAGAAGCACCCGTTACCAACCATATCACATGATCGAGAAGAGTTTATCTCAGACTCTGAAAGTCTTAAAAATGTTATTTGACACACAGAAGACATGGTGAAACAGGAGGAATATATTACATTATTCCAAATCATATTGGTTGAGACTAGATCTTTGCGCAGGCTAGACCAACCAGCAATCATCAACTAGAGGAAGTATATCAAATAAAAAATTCATCCAAAATGGACTAAAATGGTCGATTATATACCTACAATAAGGTGTCTGGCAATCCAGATGCCATTGCTGTCTGGCAATCCAAATGCCATAAAGTGATAGGATATATGATCTGTTTGTTTTTTTTCTGTACTTATCCTCGAACTGAGTCCTATGTTAAATGGACTTTTACATGTAAGTATAATGATGTATTCTTCAATGAATCAAATCACCCAGTGTAAAGTTATCCCAAAATTTAACATGATATCAAAGTGAAAGTCTACTGTTGAAATCATAACTGTTACTTTGTTTTTGTTAATTAGTTTCAAAACAAAATTGGTTGACTATATATTTTATATACACTCGCCTAATAAACTTACGCTTAAGGAAATGCGTTAATCTATAGATAATAGATTGACATTTTTTATCAGCATAAGCATAAGAAACTATAACAGAAAATTTATCCTATCGTAAGATTGCGTTTCATAAATTTTCATTTAATTCCTATTAATTCTTTTCATACTAATCTTACCATAAACAATTAGTACGTATCTAGTTTACCATCATCCCATAACTGTTACTTTGTTTCTGTTAATTAGTTTCAAAACAAAACTGGTTGACTATATATTTTATAAACACTTGCCTAATAAACTTACGCTAAAGGAAATGTGTTAATCTATAGATAATAGATTGACATTTCTTATCGGCATAAGTATAAAAAACTATAACAAAAAATTTATCCTATCGTAAGATTGCGTTTCATAAATTTTCATTTAATTCCTATTAATTCTTTTCATACTAATCTTACTATAGACAATTACTACGTATCTAGTTTACCACCATCCCATCTTAAATTCCTTAATGGTGGAAAATCAATTCCTACCTTACAAACTAGAGGTTGAATTCCCAATATCAAAGAATTCACGATGGAAATGGTGATAATTCAAATACAATAAATTATGTTTTAATTATATCTATTAAGGCTAATATGAGCATTAAAGTTTCAAATTAATAATTGAATAAAACTGAACCAAACTCAAAGTGAAGGCTATTTAGTTGAAGAAAATAAATTATATTACCTAAAAAACATGGAAAAGTGTTCTGTTAAAAAAAGGATAAAAAAGTGAAAATTTATTTATTTTTTAAACAAACAAGTGTTTCTACTAGATACTTTCCTTTCAATTAATATCAACAGAAGGTTTGTTCTTTAATCTCCTAGAGATAGAAAATTAAAGACAAATTTTTAAACTGAACTTCCTCTAAAAATTTCCAAAATATAAATTAAGTGATTCTTATGGTATAAACTTCAAAAATAGATTTACAGCGTCAAACCTGCAGCATCTGAATTAGGATGGTGATCCTTGATTCCCACACAATTTAATTCATTTGAATCCTCATTGCTCATTCCATTCCCATATAAGCTTTTAGATATCTGAGTTCCACATTGCATGATAGTTATTTTAATTTAAAGCTATTCTTGAAAAACGCTCTAACTCACAAACCTAGAGAAACTAATAAAAAGTACCTGATAATTCTGCTGGACTGATCTCTGAACATTAAAGCAAGTAGCACTGACTATACCATCATCTGGACATCTCAACTAATAATGTGGAGAAGAAAAATCACATCAATTGCAAGGCACCAAAAGAAAAGCAAAAGATAATAAATATGGTGTGGCTTTTTTGCTCATAGTAGTCATAGATCAATGATTACCATCAGCAGAGCTGAACCCTGAGACTGAAAAGAGTATTCAGCTTTTATCTTGACAAACAATCCAAATGTTGTTACGTGGATTAAAGCAAAAATATATATATATATATATATATATATATGGCTATAAAAATTCCTACTGTCTGTAGTTAGGAGAGTTGATAAATCAATTATTGTAATTATGCACCTTCATTCCAACATTTAAAAGGCTTTCTCTACTTGGTGCTTCCGGTATATAAAACATATGTTTTAAATGAAAATAGAACTAAGGTTATACAAGCTTGAGAAAGGTAGAAAGTTAAACAAGCCTCAAAATATTATCCCTTCATAATATAGTTATGAACATACCTTTTGAGATCATTAACATTATATAAGAGTAAAATAAAAGGTTTATTTATCATTATACCTAGAAGTTTTGAGAATGCTACACATTCAGATTCTTTATTATTGGGTGAGTGAATGATGCAAAACAAGAAAATAAAATATAATATTGTAGTATCAGAAAATACTTTTATAATAATTATTAACTTGTTATTTTTATGTGTTCTTGTGTTATGTACATAATTTAGCAAATATAAGTTGGATCTAGGAATTTCTGAATTTGATTCCTTATAATTTAGATATATCATTATCATTAGCGCTATGCTAACCTAGAGAATGGGAAGCCTAGATGACTTTGAGAATTTCTTAATTAAAGATATTTTTTCTTCAGTTGTTTTCACCATCTTGTTCTAGTTATCCCTTCATCTTTTGTTCTCCACTTGCCTCTCCTTTCCCCGTCATTTCTTCACCTATCTCCATTTTCTCTCTATGCCCTCTCCCTCTCCCCTTGTTTTTTCTCTAGCATGCCTCACATCAGTTGGTACTGGAGTCAGCTTGTTCTACATCCTTGACATTTAAGGTTGTAACATAATAACTGTGTCATTATTATTATTTTCCCGAGAAAACAACTATGCTGGTAGTCTGAGAGCATAATGCAAGTGGTTTTTTCTGAACAAACTTTGATGCTAAGAAAAGAATTAATAGAGACGTATAGTAAAGAGATGTAGAGATATAACAAAAGAGAGAGAGTATTACATTCATTCAACAAACACACAATGGTTTACAATATAGGTTTGTTCCCCTTTAATACCTACCAGTTACCCCCTACACTCTGAAAACGTTGCTTTCTCTTCTACTGAATTCTTACATGTACTAAACCCCCTTCTTAAAATTTGTATGCTCAAGGGAAAGAATTTACAAAAATAGAGCATGATTGAATGTCCAGAACCCAATGTATCTTTCATTAGTATCTTTATCCAGTACTTCACAAGACCCATGATATGATAAAAAAAAAAAAAAAAGAAAACTAGTTACCAAAAGTAGAAGATTAATGAGGAAGTTATTGATCTACTCTTATTGGACTGCTACTTTTTAACTCTATTCAACCAAAATTTGAGCAGTTGTGATATTGTTGTATGATCTTGGAGCTGGATTCTTCTGCACTTGATTCCAGCCTTATTAATATCCACCATTAGTTCCCTTCTTGATATACTTTCTCCAATCCTTCAACTAGGAGACTAACAATTTATTCCATCTTGGCCCCAAAGAAGTCGTCAGTTAGGGTAGCTAAACCAGATTTTGGAGAGTCCTAAAAAAATTTGCTAATACCAAAACATCTATAGAAAGAGAACAACTAATTCTTTAAGATACCTAAATTGTTTCACAGGGTGCTTTTTTCCAATTGAATGAATTTTCTCAGTCAAAACAGTTCTGAATTCCAAGATAACCAAAGAACTTATTGCAAAGTTACGAATGGGAGCAACAAGCTTTGGCTTGATCATGTGTACTTTCTGCATAGAAGCCAGTGGTTCCTCCTGTTAAGATATATTTTTCATTTTGTATTTTACTTGCTATGTTTATCCATGCAAAGAGTCCCACAAAATATGGACTGCTCTTTGTGTATGGATACTGTCACTAAACAAAATGCAAAACATGGTAAGTCCCTCCAAACCTTAACCTCCAAGGGGTCACTTGATTCTTTAGAGTTACTTGTAAATCTTCATTCTTAGGACAATCAACCATGATAAATAAGGTTCTCCTGAAGTTTTTTATTATTCTCATTCACCATCATCAAGCAATTAACAAAACATGGCAAGATTCAGTCCACAAGTTTGTTCCAGTGGCTGCTCACATTATTTTGCAGTTTCCTTCAGCCATGCTTCATAAAGTTGTTTAGGGTTCAACTCACGATTAGCAAAGGCAAAAAAAAAGTTATGGGGATTCAAGTGAAAATGAAATGAGATAAGAAACAGGGATTGAGTTGAAGTATTTGATGATGCTTGACTGGATAGGGTTTTTAATTAAAGAAGAAGATGCTTGACAAGACTGGGGTATCTCCAGCTTTATTACCAATTAGTATAAACTGATATTAAAAAGGAATTAACAAATACTAGAGATACAGAGAGAAGACACTGAGAGACGGAGAGACAACAAAGAGAGTATTCCATTTTCATTCAGCTAACAGCACAATGCTTTATAAAGTAGGTTTAATATACTTCCCTTTTTATCTATTAACTAACCTCCTGCATCCTAAAAACACCATGTTCTCTCCTACTGCAATCTTATGCATATCAAGATGACTTGGTTCCAAGAGACAAGGAGTAATAAAACAGTTGTTCTATGACACATGAAAGCAACCGAAAAAGGTACCTGAACTTGATCATGTCCTGTAGTGGAGTCGAATCCATCAGCTGTGCTACTACATTCTGATCCTTTCATGTTAGGAGACTGGGTATCCGCATTTGCCTGAACATTAAAGAAAAACTAGAAGCTTCAGATGTTCTTTGTAACAAGGAGAACTGGATGTATGTAAATCAACTGCTCAACCATGAACATACATAAACAAATTAGGACCTTTTTGATCTACATGGGTCCACTATTAATACCTCATCAACATGATATATGGATCTCTCTAGTTGCTTTCCAGCCTCAAAATTTTTATCTACCATAGATAAGGCCACATCCACCAAATTTTGGTTAGAACAAGTGCAATGAGACTTTAAATCATTCAGCTCCTTTTCCAACTTAAGAAATCTGGTCCTCTCATTGTTATGACTTTCTCTGAGCCTCTGAATTTCACTTTCTGCTACCTGATGACAAGTGTTTGTGAGTAGATAAAACTAGTTTTATTAAAATCTATATCAAGGCATCAGCAATAGCTTTGTCCAAACTTCATGTAACGACAATTAAAACCATTTATTTAGCATATAATAAGGATTTTACCTTCAGTTTTTCTTTATACTGCTTCAGGACACTCCATATGGCTTTAGAAAAACCAGTCATTATCCTATAGCTTCTCTCACTGTGATTCTTGCCAACAGAACTCAATTTTGCTAAGACACCATCACCAGTGTCCACAGTGTAGATCTGAGAGGCCTCTATCAAAAAAAGTACAGAAAAGTCGAGAAAAAAGACAAAGAATCTAAGAAATTTTTTTAAGAAGACACTACTGCAATTATTTAGACTACCTTCCCTTGAAAGTTGGGGTTCATGCACTGCATCTGCTCCTTCAATCTGGAAAAAATACTGACATATATTACAATGAGCAATTAAATACAAGCTTCACCTAAACAAATTCTTAACAACATGATCTGCGAGGCACTTAAACTAAATCAAGCATACCATATAATCGGGTATGAAAAGGAAATACTATGTTAATCTACTACAGTTGACATCAAGATATTGATCAAAGAAGCTTCTTTCACTTTGTTCAAATAATAAGAGCAATTATAATGAAATAATATGGCAAGAAAATTATTGGAGCTGTTGCAGTTGTATAGAGAAAATATAAATAGGCACAGTAAGAAAAGAAGGCTTAAGTGAAATGAAAAATACCACAGGATCATTATTGTAACAAAACTTCATTCTCTTTGATGGCTCAACACTTGGAAATGCCGAAAACTGCCTCTTATTACAAATTTCCTCAACATTATCGAACCTAAATAAATTTGTAAAGCAGATATTAGTAAGAAGATTGGATCTGAATAATATGGGGGGAGAAAGATAAAGAAGTTTACTTGATTGTCATCAACGGTGAAGCTTGTTTCAAAAGGTATGATGTATCGTGATAGTCTTCCTCCCAAGGCCTCACAGTTAAAATCTTCAAAAGGAAAAAAACAGAAAGTTGGGACAAAATTGAAAGTTGTAAATCCAATAAAAGATAATCTTATATGAAAGACGGTTGTAAAGTCTCCGATCATACCAAAGCCATCATTTTCTTGCCTTCTAAATAATCTCGCAGGTATCTCGTCAACTATTTAGGGATAAATTACATTAGTAGATGAATAATTTTAAAGTAATTAAAAGTGTGGAAGGTCAGGAATAGCTAACTATAGCAACCATGTCATGCTGAAAACGAACCAATCATGTAAACTATTGAAGAGAACAAGGTCAAAGGAAAAAAATTAAGACACTAAGAACTAGTAACCAAAAATTTACAAAATGAAGCCTATAGGGATACCTTACCAAAGAATTCTGGAAATGCTTTTGCAATGCCTTCTTTGGATTCTTTTGATGCTCCAACAGTGACTGGAAGTCATGAAAAGAACAACTCCAATTATACAAGTAAAGGAAGGTTATTGGAGAGAGTTATTAAGTTGCTAGTAAAAACCAAGAAGACCTTGAAGCTGATTAGAAGGTCCAGCAAATCAAGTTTAAGCATATACCCGGAGGCAAAGGCCAAAAACCATTGATGTGTTGTTGATAAAATTACTTTCAAGTAATCTTGCCCCCTGAGAAATAGTACAATAAATCTGAGATGAATAATATTTACTCCATAAGCAGCAATTAGCAACAAATAATGCATGTCTTATGAACATGCAACATTCTGACTATTTGACTCTTGAACCAAAATACAAGAACTTTCTATAATCATAATATTTAAAACATAAACTTCAATGACACAGAATTTTGAGTGTATCCTAGCTGTTTGATTGCAAAGAAAAAAAAAAGTACATTGTTGGTCACATTACGAGAGTTCCAACAATTATTGTTGTTCAAATCGCGCCAAAGTATTCAAGATCCATTTCCAAGCATAGTTAAATTATATCCTCTACTTTCAAGTACTATTCATTTAAAATGCTGATGAACATTTGGCCACTGCTGGTAACAAATTTCTTTAGATATTTTCTTCAAGAAAATGCTAAAAAGTTCAGAGATAGCATTACTTTATTTCTTGAGTAATCACATAACTCATTATTTATCCATGAGCTAACATCTTTAGGGTGCATTAATATCAAAACTTTCAACACAATGATCGTATAGGAGCAATAATTTATGATAAAAACAGAATATAACCTGGTTTCCAGTTCTTTTTCCTCTTTCTGCTCCAGCTAAATCAACAATTGTTAGCACAGCATTACTTGACTGAGCATAATTTTCTTGTCCAGAAGAGATAGCAACAGTTCGGATGTTAATGATGCACTGTGAACGGCTGGAAGCATGGAAACAAATGAACCAAAATAAGACAGGATGTAAATGTAACTGCCCAGGCTACATGTTAGCACAACAGGACAATTCAATTTAAAATATTCATGCCCATGAACCTGGATTGACTATTTGCATTTGTCATAGCCGTGGCACGTTTCAGTATTGCTCGAGCAATTAATGATTCTGCTTGTGCAACGTCATTGATGGGAACCTGTTTATATAATTTGGATTTGGAAAAGAAGTTGTTACTGTTACTCATGAATATGCAGTGGGTGTTTGAGAACAAATAATGTATTGGCTCTATTTCCATTATGTAAAGTCTTTAATCACTAACGATAAATTACTTCACAAGGTAAATTAACACAAGGCATGGTGGATCTAGACCCACATGTTCACCTTTAAAGGATTTTCACGTGTCAAAATAACGTATCGAACCATTTAATTGACAGCTTGACCTTTCGAAATAGCTGGCTACACAATTAGTTTTTTCAGATTGGGGAAGCAAAAACTAAAATATTAAACATAAAGTATTCATGTTAACCTCCTGCAGGCCTTTAATTGTTGACTGAAGCATGCACAAGTCAGTACCATCCAGGGTTAAATCAGATATCCTCTCTCCTTTCCCTCGTTCAGAATATATTTCAAAAATTGAAATGTAAAATGACCTGTAGAAAAATAACCAAAAACAAAAAATGAAGCCAACGTATTCAAAATATGAACTCTGAAATAAAGAACATTTGGCTTGGTTTTCGTATCATAAGCCTACAGCGTGTTGGTCTGCTTCAATACATAATCCGGTTTAATTAACTAGACAACCCCACAAGACATACAGAACATTAAAACGTGAGTCGTAAGAAAATTAAGAGTACGGATGAATGGAAAACATGCCAGAAAGAAAGGTACCTAGAAGCGGATCCGGATAAGTGATCCTCACTCCGGTTGAAAATTCGTTTAAGAGCAAGGGGAACCATCCCAGGGTCCTTTGGACTCCCGAAAACAGTGTAGGTTTTGCCGGAGCCGCTGGGCCCCAATGCGGCAAGCATTCTGCTTTTGCCTTTAAGAAACTCCTCTACTATTGGATTAACCATTTTTTCATATACCTCAGCCTGCCCGGAACGCTCAGATAAACTCATCAACACTTTAAGTAAATTGCTAAGAATAAGAATTGATAAGAGAAAAAAATGGAAGAAAGGAGTTAAACCTGAGATGAATCAGGAGGGAAAACATAAGAAAACCCTTCATAAACTTCAGATTTATTACGCTTCAGCTCCTGTAAAGCCGACGGTGGGGACAGTGTCACAGAGTGAGTATCATTGACAGTCAAGCATACCTCGTTACTTTTCCTCTTAATATTCTTCTCTTTCGTGTTATTCTTCTTAGCGGCGTTCTGAGGCCATGCATTTTTAGGCCTGACCCTGGAATTCTGATCGCCAAAAGCACTGGTGACCCCATTTCTGGAACTCCTGAGGGGTCTGATTCTGAGAAAGACCCTGAGATTCTCAGATATTGGTGATTTTGGTTCAGGAGTTTGTATTCGAATTAAATCTTCCATTTGGAAAGAAGGAATGTCGGTCAACTCTGAAGATAAAGGGATAGGGTTTCGCCTAGTGTCCGTGGAAGGAGTGGCTCTGGCCTTCCGGTGAGGGTTTCTCCGTACTGTCACTGTGTTGGAGCAAGGTGGTGTGGCTTGACTCTTCGGCTCCATTTCGCTCTTCCTGAGTTCTCTCTCTCCGATCAAAAATGGCGGAAAATCTTTTTATTTTCAAATTCAAGGCGATTGTTATATTCCGCCGTTCGGGTCTCTCTTCGAATTGGGCTGGGCCCAGTCTCGGCCCACAACTTTCAATGAGTTTAAAAAAGTGGTGGTAACCCACTGAAATATTCATAAATATATATTACATATTTACTAATTTATAAATTTAATAAATTTAAAATAATAATATAATAAAAGTTTCTTATTAAATTTTTATATTCATCATAAATTATTTAAATAATTTTAATTTTTAAGAATAAGTAATTGTGATTTAAAATCAATAACTATATTGAATAAAATAGATCAAATAATTAAATTAAATTAAATTATTATTTAAAATAATAGGAAAATTTTAATATATATTAAATATTATTTAAGTAATTGTAACTCATTTTATTTTATTATTACGCAAATAGCTGAATTATATAGATACTATATAAATATACAAATATTTATATGTTACTTAAATATTTAAAATATTATGATATATACATATACATTTCGAAAACAAATTAATTAGGTTAAGTTGGTCCATTCGATTTCAATATTTTAGAACCAATAACCAAACAAAAAAATATAACGATTTTAAAAATAAAATAAAATTGATTTAACCAATTGGCCGAACTAATTTATTTAAATAAGTTCGATATAGTCAAAGAAATTAGTTCAATTCAATTTTTATATTCTTTCAAGTGTATCGTATTTTTTACGTAACAAAAAATTATAATAAGAATGTAATAGTATACAAAAAAAACACGAGAGCTCGTGTTTATAGGCTAAAACGCATGGTAACTCATGTTTATGTAAAATGAAAGTTGCTATTTTGAGTTCGTTGTCTTCATTCATTGAAGATAGGTGACATAAAAGTATCATTTATGTCGTCAGAAGAGTTAATTGTCTGATCAAATGACATTTTACAATAAAGATAGAGCCTTTATATATTATTCGTCGTGTTAAAAAATATAAATTTTGTTAAAGTGATCTTTTTTTTAATCTCATTTAACTTTGACATTGTAATATTTATTTGTTTGTGATAATAAAGATTGATATTGATCCACGTAAACTGTCACATAAAATTATATTATTTTAAAATTATTGTGTTTTCTTATTGTATGTATCATTTTTGTTAGTTCGAGACCGTGTATAAAAACTAATATTACAAAATTCTAATTTGAGCATATTAAACTTTAGTTTGCGATGCAACACTCTATCGTAACGGAGCAGAAAGCAAAAAATATGTTTCTCATCCTCATTTGAAGACAAGAATTTGCTGATTGCCTACAAAATATTAAAACAAATATGCATTCAAAACATGCTCATGGTCGTAATCTGTATTACTCAAGACTTGCGTTAATTATACAGTACTTACATGTATGCTAATTTTGGTCTCGTCAACTCACGAATTAAACATAGTACGGTTGATTTCCATTACACCAACCACAAACCACACAATTTTAATTGCGGCATTTTCCAACTCCCACTAAAATAATTACAGATTTAAACTATAGAGATGGGGCTAACCATTGGATAGAAGAAGGCGAGTTGGAGCAGAGTGAGGGGGGTTGGTGAGCATGTGAACAACTTCTCTCATGGTGGGTCTAGTAGAGCTCTCATCCTCAACGCACATCATGGCTATCTTGAACAGAAGAATCACACCAGACAGTGGATATCCAGTGAGCCTCGAGTCTATGATGGCAAGAGCAGAAGCTGCATCAGACGGCGGAGACACTTCTGATGTTGTTTTTCTAACCCATCTCACAATATCTACACCATCTCCGAACTCCCCCACTGGCTTCCTCCCTGTTATTAGCTCCAGTAGAACAACACCGAAGCTATAAACATCACTTTTCTCATCTATTTTCAACGTGTACGCGTACTCTGTTCACGATATAACACAGAGAAGACTAATAAGAGTTGCAACAGTATAAATAAACGGAGGATGATGAAGAACAAGGAGGACGAACCTGGGGCGATATAACCGTAGGATCCGGCTATGGAAGACATGCACTCGGATGCCCCGGCATCTTGTAAGAACTTAGCCAGCCCAAAATCAGCTACATGAGCTTCAAAGTCGGAATCCAGGAGTATATTATTAGACTTAACATCTCTATGTATAATCAAGGGAGAGCAGTCGTGGTGAAGATAACACAACCCCTTAGCAGCCTCTAATGCGATCCTGTACCTGGTCTCCCATTGCAAGTGCCCTCCTTTTGATCCATGCAACAGCTCCCCTAAGCTCCCATTTGGCATGTACTCGTATAGCAGTAAGTTCGTGTCTTTGTTAGACACGAACCCTAAGAGTCTCACTATATTTCGGTGTCTGATTCGACCCAACGTCTGAATCTCGGCTGAGAACCCATGATCGCTTCTCCCATGGCCTCGTCCTACCAACCGCTTGATTGCAACGTCAACTCCATCTTGCATGGATCCACGGTACACGATTCCCGCCCCACCTTTCCCTATGATGTTCTCTTCTTTTAGGCACTCTAGCACGTCGTCTACCTTGAAATCTAATCGTTGGAATGCTGTTAGTTTCCAAACCCGGGAATTTTTGCGCCTCAGCTTTCTCAGCCTATAAACGCTGAACATAATGAGCATCAAGGCGGTGACAAGTGTTATGATTGTAATCGTAAGCTTTGAGGAACTAGATAATGTCGTGTGGTTGTGCCCATTTGCTCGTCCGGTGTTGGTCAGAGACCGGCAAGGAAGGTGGTGGGGTAGACAGAGGTTGGGGTTTCCACTGAAGGCTCTCTCGTCGAAAACCACAAACTGACCTCCAGTTGGAACTTCACCAAATAAATCATTATTGGAGAGATCAAGAATCGTTAAACTTGTCATGTTTCGAATCTCTTCTGGGATTTGGCCAGTCATCTGGTTTCTTGATAAATTGAAGATGCTTAAGTCCATCAGTTTTGCGATTCCTTTCGGTATTTCCCCAGTAAGGTTGTTTCGACTAAAATCAACTGATGTTAACGACATGCAGCGAGAGAACGAAGAAGGAATTTCACCACTAATGTTGTTTCTACTGATATTTAGTTTAGAAAGCTGCTTCAAGTTGAAGAGTGCCTGGGGAATTTCACCGTAGAATCGGTTCATTTCAAGCGAGATAGTCTCTAAGCTGAGCAAGCTACCGAGAGCTGGGGGTATTTTACCTGTTATCCAATTGTTAGCCATTCTTAATAGACTCAGATTTTTGCTTGACATCACTGTAGGTAGTTCACCAGATAAATAATTGTTGTCAACCTCAACTTGGGTCAACATTGGCAAGTTGAAAATCCCTGGAGGAATGATCCCGTTGAGTTGATTCCCCATCACCATAATTTTGGTTAACGACTTGCATTCACCAATTTCTTCAGGGATGGCACCGAAGAAAAAATTATCCATGAGAATCAACGTCTTCAACCTCCCTCCCTTGCATAAATCTCGAGGAATCAGTCCTGTCAAGTGATTATAACTTACATCAAGCATAAACAATTTCCCGTTCCGACCGAGATTCTCCGGCAACTCGAGTGTGAAGTTGTTACCCCACAGATGAAGGACCTCAAGATTCGGGTAATCACCCACAAAAGATGGGATGGGACCATAGAGATTGTTTTTAAACATGTTGAGTAAGGTAATGTTTTTGAGAGTAGAGAAGCTCTGGGGGATCTCCCCCGTTAAATGATTGAAGGAGAGATCCAGAGATTTCAAGCTAATCAAGCCGGAAAGTTCAGGCGGTATACGGCCGGTGAGATTGTTCATCTGAAGGAAGAGAGAGTGCAAGTGTTTCAAATTACTCAAACTGGTAGGAATCTCTCCGGTGATATTACAACTAGACATATCAAGAATTTGGAGCTCACTCAAGTCTCCAAACTCCCGTGGAACACCGCCATTATAAAGATTGGAGTAGCCAATAAACAATGCTTTGAGTTTCTTTAAGCGAGCCAAAAATGCTGGGCTCTTATCAGTTAGATTGTTGGCATTTAAGCCTAAATACTCCAAGTTTTGAATCTCTGAATAACTTTCTGGTATCTGTCCAATGAAATAGTTACCTCCAAAGGACAAATGCTTGAGTTTCTTGAGGTTAGCAATCTGGGTAGGTAATGAACCTGAGAAATTGTTGTTATAGACGTCGAGTATCTCAAGCTCTGGCATGCCCAGTGTGATTTCTCCAGGAAAAAGACCGCTGAATAAGTTGTTAGAGATGTTGAATATCTTCAGTAAAGTAAGGTTCCCTATCTCTAATGGCAACCTCCCAGTGAGATTATTGGAGGACAATGTGAGATTCACAAGCTTGTTCAAGAGCCCAATCTCTGGAGGAACAGTGCCATAGAGAGGAACAAACGACACGTTTAGAGAGGCAACGCGTGAATCTTGATCACATGACACACCAGAGAAGGAGCAATGAGAAAATGGAGAAGACGATGAGTTGTCCCAATCCTCAAGTCCGGAACCTTTTGGGGCAATCATGGAAGTTTTGAGCTTAAAGAGAACATCAAGGTCGGTGTAGCTGAAGCAGACGAACAACAATTGGAACAGAAGAACAATGAAATGAAGGTAAGTATAAGGAGTTCTCATCTTCCTATGTGGCCTTTTCTTTCACTAACATACAATACTGGTTCTACTCCAAACATAGAGGCAAGAAAGTTGCTTTCTTTTTCCGCCACTGGTTTCTGTTGGTGAATTTAATCCAAAGTGAAGAAAGTTGATGGGAAAACTTGCTGTTGGTAGAAGATAGGTACAAGTACAATATAAATATGGAGATGAGATAGAAAAGTTTATAAGTTGTAGCGAGGAAGATAGGCATTTGTTCCTTGTGTTTTTCTGGGCAAACAACACTGACCACTAGTAGTAGTGAGGAGTATAGATTCATATTCTCTACCAATTTAAGTGCTTGAAGAATTCCACGTTTAACAAACAATTCAGTGATTTGGAGAATAAAGACAACTACTTTTTTTTATTATTCGTGTTAAGCACTAACAAAGATATGGGTCAATTCAATTAAGTCGTGTGGCTTTTACCCTTCATAATAAAATCCCCACTTTTGGAAATCATAATGTATGTATGTATAGATAGATATGTATATATATATATATATATGTGAATGTCAACTTAACTTATAAAACAGCAGCCTTCCAAGATGCCTGCGCAATTTGAAGGAACGATTGCCACGTATAGTGCCCCCCCCCCCCATGCACGATTGTTTTATGTTCTTTTTGTTTTCTTGAGATGCCATGAAAGATGGTTCAAAATACTCGCTAGTTGCATTGTTGACGGCTTCAACATGATCTCCAGTATTATCACTTTATAAAATGCTTTTATAGTCTTCTTCTTTTTATTTGATCTTCTTCTGTGTAGTCTAAAGTTTAACTTTTGGCAAATTAAAATTATAGTTTTTAATGCAAATATTCGTGTTAGGCACTGATGCAATTAGGCAGGGTGTAGATGTTTACGTGCTTGACCCAGCAGCATTTTGTAAAATAACCACAATTTTAAGATGTGGGTGGATAAGAATTTCAATTCATTTATTATCATTTAAGAATATTGCATAAGATCAAATAACCAAGGATTTTAATTTAAAAAAATTTGACAAGGGAATCTTTAATGAATTATATATATATATATGTATATATGATCAATTATATATAATTTTAATAATGTAACTTTATAATAAGAACACGTATACTACAATATTGTATCAATAATATATCGAACATATACAGTTTACGCCTTGAACTCTCACCCTCGTAGAACTAATGAAATTACGCATCATCCGACTAAGAGATCATATCATTTAATAGATTTTAAAATTATAATTTCTACCTAACTTGATGTTATTTTAATTATTGTAGTATGCCATAGTAAAAAATCTTAAAAAATGGTTGTTAGTTTAAATATTGAAGAGTTAATTCCCTCAACAATTGCTTAAGAATTTTGACATACAATGAACATATATAGGACCAGAGAGGAAGGCTCAAAAAACCATGAACAAGAGAGATTCTCTTCCATTTCTACCAAATACTAAACTAAAGTTTAGGGTTTAGTAGAGTTTCAGATACCATATTATGGTAGATAAATCTTTTCTTATTTGTTATTGCTGAAATCTAGAGTAAACAAGGAATGGCACCTTTCCCATGTCTAGAGGTTCTTCCTGTCTAATGCTATTTTCATCTACAAGTTTCAACCAAAATGATCTTTTGCAGTTATGTCCTCAAACATTCGGCTCGTACCAATTGTAACACAATCTTTCCAAATATCTTTCAATAAGGTCCACCCAGCTTAATTGTTTAACCTTGGCTAACTGTAGAAACTTCGTTTTGAAGCTTGTAGTAGTTCAGGAAGTCTTGCCAAGTTCATGGTGGCAGTGAGATTCAAAGGGTTTAATGCTCAACCTCTACTGCTAATATATTCTTGTAAGCCACTGATTAATATTTGAACCTCTTGTTTGAAGCTCAATGAGGTTACACAAACAATGATTAATTTGAGCATTGCTAAGATTTGGGGAAAAACTAAGGAATTAGTTTAATAAATACGGAGACTTATTTTGTATCAGGATTACAAATGAGAATATAGAATTTTCAGGAATTGCACCTAGCTTCCTCTAAAACAGACTATGCCACTACTGTAACCTGGTAATTTGCTTTAAAAATAAAACTAGACTGGCTTAACAATCTATTCAAGAGACAAAATTTTCTTACAAGGAAGAATATGAGAAATCGTTATGTGCCAAATGTAGTTGTCTCATATGAAAAGAGAGAACTATTGCAGCTTTAAGAGATTGTACTGCTGAAAAGAGTATAAAGGAGAAGATAAACAGAATGGGAAGCAGAAGACTAGAAAGAGACAACTTTATAATCTTTTTTTTTTTTTTTTCAACTTTATTCCTCTGATTTCAGTCCAGGATAATTGATGTTTTCAGTACTTTGTAATTCCTTTTCTTCTTCTTCTTTTCTTTTTGGCATATGAATGGCACCATTTGGGTCTTGATAATATGGGGATCCAAAACCCTTTCTTTTTGTTCAAGGTCATCTTCCTACGCTGAAGATTTGATAATTGATGTATTTAGTAATTTGCATCTCTCCATTCTGTTGGGTAATATTTTTTTTTTTTGAAACAAAAGAATGTTTGAATACAGAAGTGTATTCCAAAAATTTCAGCATTCTTTTCCTTGAAGTAGAATAACAAAGAAAATGCCAAGAATATAACAAGGTAGAATTAGATAATGCAATTGTAAAAATTCAATGGAGGATTATTCATCTATAAAATGCTTCGGATAACATCACTTTTAATGCATGATTGGACATTTGAAAGAGAATCAGACCATAAGTGAGCATCCACTTTGCAAACAAGTAAAAGCAACTAATCACAGAAATTAGAGAAGAAATTGAAGAAAAATGAAATCATAAAGCTATGGCCTCAGAGTTATGAGACCTTTTGTTCCTTGGGAAAGCATGAATTTGGTGCTCTTATGATGCTAACAACAGAATATACATCTGATCTTACTTAACATAAGATATTACCTGGCCTTATCTTTTTTTTTTTGAATTCCCAGGAAATGACCAATAAGAGGCCTCCTTTTCATGCAGTTCTCCATTGCAGCTCAATTTGAATCCGACCATTTTTTGAGTCAATGAGATGGAACTTCTCATTGATTCTTTTGTTGGTAACAACATCAGCAAGGTTTATATCAATATAACCCAGAGCCTCCTGATAAAACATCATAAAGAAAATATATTAGTTGGACTAAATATGTGCAAAAATAGGAGATTAGGAAATGAATACATTCATTTCAGAATTGAAAATGTAACTCATGGATAAATATAAGCAACAGGAAGATCGGGCTTTCAATTCTCATTTCTAGGTTCACAAGCGATTGCAAGGATAACTTTTATATTTCTAATAACAATAACTAGTGAACAAGCCAACAAAGGTAGAGTCCAAAAGATTGTTTTACGAAGAAAGAGAGGTTTGAGTTTCAAAATATTTCTTTAACAACACTGAGAAATGGATTCCTGATTTTGTGGACCAGTAAGTTGCAGCTCAACAGCAATTTATACCTTTGGATGCAGTAGTCCCATCCTTGAAGAAGTACTAATCACTTCCACATGAAGTCTATCATTCATAGGTGGTTCCCCGAGCATAAATTGAAAGTCTTCATCCCATCTTGGATCTCTATTTTTCTTTAATCTCTGTATCAGTGTCATGTCAAACACCATTGACTTGTAAACAACAATCCACACCATATACATGAGGATTCAAGGAATATAAAAAATGACAATCTATTACCAAAATGAATACTTTTTAAAAGCAAGGTGTTGACTTCACCGCCTATTCTCTCTTAACTAGAATATCTGACAATCTTCTTGCAATAGGAAAAATAATATTTACTTGCTGCCCAGGGAATACTACCTAAATAGAATTAAGTTTATTACAAGACAGAAATCCTATAGAAACTCCAAGCCTTCTTGAGCACATCTACAAGTAACCTTTTCCCCCCTTAGGAACTATATAACTTGAGTAAACTAGGAATGCAGGATTTTGAGCACTCAGGTCTCAACCATATGCTTATCAAGGTATGTAGGGAAACAGCTCTTGTTCCTATCGATTATTCATATGAAAACATGTCTCATCAAGTTACTCATGTAAAATAAGATGTATGGCTAACTGAGTCTACTTATCTATAAATCAAATCTTCAGCATTGGATGAATGGGAGGAAAGATGATGCGTCTTAGTGAAACTATGCTGAAGCAAGTTACCTTTGTCATATATAACAATTATGTTATGGCATACCTTCGTTTTTCTCTCTTCTCCTCTTAACAGCAAACGAACAAAAGGATTTGTATGGTACTTCCCTTCTAAAGCCTCAGCTTCATGCACAATAACAACAAGCAAACCACCACCTTCAGGCGTTCCTTCTGGAGCCTTTTCTACTGCATTTGGATCATCAATATCATCAGGCACCTCATCCTCATCAAAAGGTTTATAAACAACCTCTAGTACAAGTTGCCCCCTTGACTTTTCATTCTGAGCATCATTTTGGTCCATATTTTTAAGCAGATCAACTGTCATAACTTTTGGTTCTTCGGCTGTAAGCTCCCTCAATGGTATTGCATTGATGCCCATTTTGTCATGCTTGCCAACCTAGGCAAAAGTTCATGAACAGCTTGAGTGATACAACCCAGAATAAGCACATTACGGAAGACAAGTGGCATTTAAGAGATTTGCATAGACTAGGTGGGGTTGCCTTAGGGCAAATCTAAGCTCTTCCCATCCACTATTATGGAAAATAGAAAGTCAGTGCACAAAAGCTTGAACAAAAGTTTACAACAGTTCAAATAGATATTGAATGCTTAAAAGGTGTTTACCAGATTCCTAGTCAGTCAAGGAAACACAAAAAAAATAAAAAAAAATAAAATAAAATAATACCTGTTCCCAATCATAGACACTTATCTCCAGAACTTGAGATTCTGGATCTTTTACGACCAAACTAAATTCCTCATTCCATTCAGGGTTTAAGTTGTTGTGTTTTACTGTTGTTTTCTTTATATGAAGTTTGTCCCCAGAGAGCTTTAGTTTCACATAAGGGTCTGATGCCCCAAGGAGATCTTTCTTTCTAAGTTTCATGGCTTTTAGGACCTTCACACTAAGAATTCCAACAGGTTTCTGCATGGCCCTGCCAATTTCAAGAGAAGGTTTCAAAAGTATAGAAGAAGGACTTATTACTGTAACTCAGAAATAATATCAGGCTCACATACTTAGCATCCATTATTTGCACTTCTAAGGCTTTAGGCCATAGGTACATATTGGCAACTTGATCCTTTATGAGCTCCTGTGAAACAAGAAATGAATCATGAGAGCATAAATTCAGAAACCAATACAGAATTATTGATATGCAATTCAGTATGATTGAAAAGCATAACACATGTATGGAGGCATATAGTTCATCAGAAAAAGGGTTGACATCCCATGTAAAAGATTTAGAAATGTCACCTGTACAAACACATATAGGCCAGGAATGGACATTATATCTGCCCCTAGTAATTTCAGTCCAATGTCAACGTGTGGCTGCAAAATTGGAAAAAGAGCATTTAAGATCCAGAATCACGTTTCTTTTTCTTTTTTCTATTTAATATTAAGAAAAAAAAAACATAAAATCGATCTTGACAACAACAAACTTCACATTTGACTTATCAGCACCAAAGACCCTGCAACCTTGACTTCTGAGTAAAATTTTCCACACATAAAGATAGGTTATTAAACATATATAATAATGACAATCATCAGATACCTTTGCCATGAGAGAGACACATATTTTGGCAAAACAAGGAAATGACGGAACCAAAGGCTTTAGGGTGATGCGTGGAGTAGCAAATACTTGCAAATCAACCACCTGAAATACTTCAAAAGAAATCAGTCTCAAGAAAAACAAACACACTATCAATGACCTTCTCTCCATGTGTAATGGAAGTGTAAACTTATACATGTGTTAAGCTGTGCACGTGTTCCTGCACAAGCATGCATCTCTGAGGAGTGAAT
Source organism: Carica papaya (assembly GCF_054855325.1). Taxonomy (NCBI): domain Eukaryota; kingdom Viridiplantae; phylum Streptophyta; class Magnoliopsida; order Brassicales; family Caricaceae; genus Carica; species Carica papaya. Next base: position 28,633,756 of record NC_142309.1, read on the forward strand.
GAGTGCACGAGAGAGAGACCCTGACATCCAACATGTTTTCTCATGCATGTTTTTACTCTTTCATCCTCAGACACATACCTGAGCAGTAGCTTTCAACCCAAATGCTTTAACAGCAACAATAACGTTAGGATTCCCTGCCCACTTCAATGATGGCTCCATGATCAATTCCTTCTCATCAGTTACATAAACTTTCATTCCTAACATAAGGAAAATAAGGGTGATTGAAAATGAGAAAAGTTTTTCTGACTTGTATTCTAAGGGGAAGAACAATAAAAAAAAAATGCAATTTGGCCATAAAACACGTTACAGAGAAGTATTATTGTTGTAATTTTGTGTACGACCAACAAAAAGTGTTGACTAGCCAAGGCAACAACAAAAGTAGTGACAATACAATTATGGTTATATGAAAAAGTAAACTACATTAAACCTCATGATAGGACTCTTTTCTTTGAGATTTGTGCCATTTGCTGAAGCACCCATTATATATTTGTACAATCCAAGTTCCTTACACAAACATTTATGTTCTTACTACGGTTATATGATTCCTTCAGGTATATCAACAAAGATTTCTATTTTGAATGGCAAGAAAGAAACCATAGTGGTTAATTGATGTTGCTGTGCGAGATTCCTTAAACTATAAGCAATTCTGCTCAGGCATGTTTTTGATGCATCCATCTTTACATACTAGTTAGGGAAAAAGGGGTGTTCTGCAGGCAGAACTAAAGGAGGAGGGAACAAACTAACCTTGAAAAGTAGGTGGTAAGGAGCCCAAGGTAAGTGTCTCAAATTCAACTGAATCAATTTTGTACTTTGGAATCTGCTCGGCAATAATGGGCTTTGCAATGTTCCTAGCAGTATTGCAGATTGCCTGAGATGTTGGGGTATAAAAAATTAATTTCTTTAATAGTTTTTCAAAATTTATTTGAAAAAAAAGATGATAAAAGAAAAGACTGAACATTCTATAGCTGTCTTACCTTGTCCAAATAAGGCCACATATTCCCGATAAATTTGTTAAGCCAATCAACCTTCAAAGAAACAAGTTTTCAAGAAGTCGTTAAACCTACAAAACATATTTGACATACAGAAAACCCAGAAAAGAAATGGATATAGCAAAGAACAACATACACGATCAAAATCTGGATTTTTCACCCACTGGGGCATTTCTGGAAGCAATCTTTGCAAGTTTTCCAGTTCTTGTTCAGTCACTGGGTGAATTACAGGATCCTGGATAAATAAACAACCACTAACAGTAGGTAATGCAATCAACTGCTCAATGATTTTCAACAAAGTAACTACCAAAATTCCTGTTTCCTAATATAGCTCAGTTTATTAGTTGGATAAATTCCCTTTGTCCACAAAAAAAAGAAAGAAAGGAAATATAGTTTAAAAAATAAAAATTTGTTTCCTCATCCAAAGTTAAGTACATGATGCTAAAATAAGATTCTAACAGACATTTCTCACAATGTTTTAATTTTGTGAAATCTTTCAAAAAATACACTTAATATACCCAGCACCCAAGAAAAAAATATAGATTACTTGCAAAACTACCCAGTCTATGCCGCTGGATGGAGATTACCGGGCTAAGTTTCCATCACTTTCTAATGACTCTGCATAGATTGCATGCAAGGAAGCATACAGAACAGTGATCTCAGAAAACAAAATACAAACCTACAGTTGAACAAATACTGTTCCAACTTCCGAGTTTTAGCTCTTTACCAATTTCAAGTACCCTTCTTATTGTAACAATCAATATTATAGATATGGGATTTTCTAACAACAGAACTAATTGGACAGCACTTTCAAGCAGTTAAGGAGAAAGAAATAGGCCTTCTCTGACATAGAGTACTAACAACTTAATAATTTGCATCCCTTCCAGTGTTCATTTTTCATCTACTGTTTTACCTATAAGACGTAAAGTTTAAAAGTTATATATGTATCTCTTTTTGTGGTAGGATAAATCCAGAAATCTCAGTCTCTCGTGCATAATCTAACGGATGCAAAACTGTAGCAGAAACCCATAAAGCAACCCAGAGAAAGAAAGTGGAGAAAAATCAGAAAATGCTTTAAAATTAGAATATAGTTACAGAAAGCTGACCTCAACAGCAGTTGGCAGTAAGTGAATGAACATGAAATAACCGATGATAATCCCAATTGTAGTGCCAACGCCAAAACCAAAAGCACCCAATATAAGACTGAAGAAACTCATTTCCAATCTCGTTTCAGATCACGCAAAAATCTCCAACTTCACCCTGTCAGAAATCAAAAGATATCTTCCTCCTTCACGACGCCATTATGGAAACATACAAATCAACGAAATTGAAGAAAAAGACGACATGATCGGTCGAAAAAAGCTAAAATGTCATACATAAACATTGTATACGCAAATGCACAAAAAGGGGAAAGGAAAGCGCGGATAAACGCCTTAAGTGCAATAAAAGTAGCATTTATTATTGTGGCCAAGCTTGTTCCAGTTTCAGTGGATTTGCATTTTAACAAAAATGGGTTTTGAAGAGAAAGAAAGATTCAATGGCGTGATGCATGGAGCGCGCGTGTAACGTCCATTTGTTTTGGGTAATTTATGAGTCGTTGGATCTTTTATGATTCATTTAACGCTTCAGATTCCAGCTTTTCAACTTTGTAATCTCCATTACTGCTCTGCTTCACTAGCCCGCACTGTTGATTAAGACAAAAATTAAATTAAATGCATCAGAAAGGAAAAAGAACTACAGAATGATCATCCTCACCCCTCTTTTTTTTGTCCTTTTCTTGTTTTCTTTTTAAAGAATGTTTGATCATACTAAAGATGCCAGTCTTTTCATTATCCATTTTCTTTTTAAATCCACTTTTTGTTCTTGATTTTATTTATTTTTATTAATAATACATGAATAATAATAATATTATTAAATTAAGATAAAAATATTAATTTCAATAATTAAATAAATAACTCATTAATTTAATATTTTTTTATTTATTCATAATGGTTAAAATTAAATAAAATGTCATAATCAATAATTGTTATAAAAAAAAAATATATATTTTAATAAAATAAATAGTTTTAAAATAAATTATAAAATTATTATATTTTATAAACATTAAATTATAATAATAAAAATAATTATCAACATATTCTCATTTTATTTGAATCTTACGTAAATTAAAATTATAAAATTATTATTTATAATATAATTTTATATTATTTTTTTTAAAAATATGTTAAATTTAATAAAAATAATTTTTACATTAAATATTCTTACAAATAAAATTAAGATTTTTATATATACGTTGAGTTGTTTGTACTTTTATTTTGTAATTTTCTAATAGAATTAATTTCCATTATTTCAAAATTATATAATTAAAACACAACGTGTATTTCGATTATCATTTATTTAAATATATATATATATATATATGTGTATGTATATATGCAGGATGATAAGGAAATGTTTTTATTTCATTGGGTTGAAAATGTGAGGAGTTTGAGATTTTTGTTTTGCAATGTTGTGACATTATCTTATCTTATTTTATTTTTATGGTCATCATGTGCTTTGATTGCGAAACAACCATAAGAAGCACTAGGCCACGATGACGGCAAAAATGTGCTCCCTCCAAATATATATACAAACACACACACATATATATATATACACACACACCCACGTTGCAAAAAGTCAATTAATTGGTTATTCTTTTATTATTTTTCAATGAAAAAAAAAATTAATTTATTATAATTATCGAATTTAACTTAATCATTATAGTATTATTAGATTTATTTTTTAAATAAAAAATAAAAATGATATACACATATTAATTATAACATATATATGTATAATTATATTTATATTATATAGGGATAAAATTTTAAATGTTGTTCACTTAAATTTTGAAGTACAAAAAATTTAATACAATAATGTAGATAGTATTTATTTTAATTTTTAAATATACAAAAATAAAATTTAATTTTAATAGGCTACAAATCAATACACATTATAGTTTTTAAGTACAAAAATAATTTTGATAATATATATTTAAAATTTTAAAATATGAAAAACAAACATTTTAATTATATGGAAATAAAAATTTAAATAGTATCTATTAATTTTTATTTTTTGGTGATAATATAAATTATAAATTATTTATTAAAATTTCTATATAAATCAATCTGAGGATAATTATCGATAAACAAGTTCGTAAGATGAATTTACCAGTTGAAACATGGCCGATATATGAGATGCGAGTGATAAAAGGCGAATCCCAGTAGCGTTTTCAGTTTATAAACAGCAGCGGATGAAGCAAATCACAGAAGAAATCAGAAGAGAAAGCAAAAAGAAATGGGAAAAACGAAGGTGCTCAGAGAAATTGAATGAATGGATAGGACATTTGTCCTCATGTTTCAAATCAGATTAACGAGATGTATACAAAAACCCATCATCATCGCACCTTCTTCCCCTACTTCATCTACGTAAAACAAACACAGAAAACGACGATCGGATGAGGAACCACAGAAATTGTTTGTGTTTTGAAGCCGGCGCATTAGGGTTTTGCTTCGATTTATATAGGCAGATGGGGGAGAGCAAAGTTGTTGCTCTAATTACAAAAATGCCACGATTTGGGCTTTATTGGGCTTCAATGGGCTGATAATCACCACAAGTTTCTTAATGGACGTCTACTTGGCCCAGTAAAAATTCAGAAAATAAAAAACTTGGTTTGTGCGCATAGAAACTTTCTGAGTAGATCAAAGAAATTTGTGAAGTAGGAAATTTGAGTAGACTGAAATGAGGTCCCCGTAACATAAAGATTCCTTCTTTTTTATTGAAATTTTGTAAATTTAAATAAAATTAAAGCTAAAATAATGGAGAAATGAAGTGAAATCCACCACTAAAGTATTATACTATACAGAATAATGAAATCAATTGTGTGAATATCCAGATTCAGATTGTATTGTATTTTGATGGTCTACTTGTTATCATTTGACCAAACAAAATCCGCCATTAACAACGCATACAGACTCACGTAAAGGTAAGCAATTTCTCTTTTCGATTTCAAGAGTAAGGAATCCTGCTGGTTTAACTTTGCTTCATTTCTTCATTTGAATCATCCTTCGACAATAATTTTGAATGCCCTTTACTCCAATTTTCACCAACAAAGCTCCCACATGTCTGCACATGGCGGCTTTACAAGAATCAACGATTTAAACCCATTGTCACCCTTCTTTGGAATTGTATTTCTGGTATCAATTCAACTGCCAAGTTTCTGAATTCCTGATGGCTAAAGCTGCCACTGTATCTTTAGATTTCTCCACTGCAATTCTGGTTCGAGTTGATCAGTCTGGGAAAGGGGATTTCAAAAACATTCAGGATGCCATTGATTCTGTCCCTTCTAATAATACACAACTAGTTTTCATTTGGGTCAAGCCAGGAACGTACAGGTTATTAGCTTTCCAACTTTTTCTTGCATATATATATATATATATATGTACATAGATTAATAATGAGAAATTAATTTTGGGTATGAACGGAAGTTCATGTACATGGTAATGAAGCAGAGAAAAAGTAGTTGTGCCTGCTGATAAACCTTTCATAACATTGAGCGGAACAAAAGCCTCTAACACCGAAATAACATGGAATGATGGTGAAGAACTTTTTGAGTCTCCGACTCTTGCTGTCTTGGCTTCTGATTTTGTAGGACGATATGTCACAGTTCAGGTATATATTAATTTTCAGGAAGTATATATATATATATTTTTAAAATCTGTAATTTACTACTCCTGTAGAGTTATTTTCATTGCTTTTGAGCTCTAGCCTGGATTGTTGATCATGTTCAATTTTAAATTTGTTCATAGAACACGTTTGGGACAAGTGGGAGGGGCGTTGCAATGAGGGTTTCAGGGGAAAGAGCTGCATTCTATGGCTGCAAAATTGTATCTTATCAAGACTCTCTCCTTGATGACACGGGAAATCATTACTATAAAAATTGTTACATTGAAGGAGCCACAGATTTCATATGTGGAAATGCTGCTTCTCTCTATGAGGTGAGGACGCACTACATATATATACATACATACAATGTCTAAGTTTTACTGGCTTTCAGTTTGTGTGTGTGTATATATATATATATATAGATATTTATATGAAAAGCCTCATGTCCTTGTAGAGATGCCATCTGCATTCAGTTTCCGAGAGAAATGGATCAATCACGGCCCAAAAAAGGTCGTCTGCATCGGAGAATACTGGCTTCACTTTCTTGGGTTGCAGGGTTACTGGGAGTGGAAGTGCCTTGCTCGGAAGGCCATGGGGTGCCTACTCAAGAGTACTCTTTGCTCAAACTTACATGTCAAGTGTCATCAGTAAACAAGGTTGGAATGATTGGGGAAATGAAAGCAATCAAAGGTAAAATCAATCAATCGGTCTTCTTTTCTTCAACATCATTAAATACTTTTAATTGAATATCTCACGATTCGCGATATGAAATATTTTAACAATTACAGAGAATCTAAACTATTAGGAATTTGATTGTTTCGTCAAAATATTGATATCGGAGATAATTTATAAAGTGTTGGGTTGTTGGTTGTATGAACAGTAGGGTGTACTATGGTGAATACAAGTGCTATGGTCCTGGAGCTGAAAGATCAGAGAGGGTTAGATGGTCACATAGTCTATCAGATGATGAAGCTGCAGCCTTCTTGACAAAGGACATTATAGGAGGGAAAGATTGGCTCAGACCACCACCCACCCACTTCACAAGACTCCCAACAATCACCTCTCACAATATCCAGACTTTGGAATAATTTAAAAGATATTGTTGAATTCATTTGCAAATTACACTTCTAACTAGGAGATAGTGCAAATTGTATTAAGATGCAAGAAAAATATTGATATTATAAAGGATTTCATTTGAAATTAGAATAATATATTTTAAGTTTGATAGAATCAATCGTTCTAATATCTCGTGTAATTTTATATGAATTTATTTTTTATCATTATATTAAATATTTTATTATTTTTTAATTCATAATTAAATTTAATAAAATTTTAAATTTATTCTTAACGTAGTTTAAAAATTAAACCAAAAATAATATGAGAAAAGGGAATAGCCCATAAATAATTTTAATAGAAAGAAAAGAAAGAAAACGGGAGAAGATGGTGAGACTAGCAGCTTCAGTGTTTAATCGAAAAATATGTAGCCATGGATGGAGGTAGAGAAATATCTCTCGTATATAATGAATATGGAAATGCTTGGTCCTTAAAATCTTCAAGTCCCTTAAGACTGTGGCTTTTTTTTGGTATAGTTAGTGTTCCTTTTTTAATATACCTAACCAGTTAAATTTAAGCTTAGAAGCAAGGTTTCTTTATTGGGGACCAAATGCTAAGAGTAAAACCATTAAAGTGGAATTTACAGAATAAACTGGAGAAATTCAAGGCTCAAGTTATATAGCAGAAGAATTTGGAGTTAAGAGGAAAACCCAGAAACAAAATTCTAAAGAGAGAACAACAAAGTAAATATTCCAATACTTTTTCTTCAAGGCAAAGCTGGTGATGCCCATGTTTGGCCTTATGTAGCTCTCATGCTTATATTCTCAATATTTTGAATCTAATAACCAGTTGGCTTCCAGGCTCTTCTCTGTTTCTTCTTCTATCAGCCTTAAAACCCTCCAAGTCTCTATCAGTATATTGCTTACAAGCTTTCATGTCTCAACCTCTTCTATTCTCTTCTCTTCTCTTCTCATTCTCTACCTAATTCAACAACACCTCTCTTCTTCACTTTTAGCTAAAACTGACAGCATTTTATATTATTCTTCAACAGCTATAAAAACCACTGCACGTTAAAGCCTCACATCTCATCAAACAATTCAAACAAACTTTCTAGGCCAATTACAAAAATGGCTAAAGCCTACAACTTTTTCTCATGCTCTCTCTTCATCTTCTTCTGGTTTATTTCCTCCATTTCCCTTCACGCTGAAGCTGCTGTCAAGACTTACAAGTTTGATGTGAGCAATCAATTTTATTGGTCTTACTGCATTTTAGTTCTCCAAAACAAGTTTGATTTAATCTGCTTTTTTTGTCAGGTTCAAGTGAAGAATGTTAGCAGGTTGTGCCATGCCAAGCCTATCGTCACAGTAAACGGAATGTTCCCAGGACCAACTATATATGTTAGAGAAGGCGATAGAGTTCTTGTCAATGTCACCAACAATGCACAATATAACATGTCAATTCATTGGTGAGCCATGTCATGTAGATAGGATTACTAATGAATTTTCAACATCTAAAAATTTTTGCAGTTTGTTCATGAAGTAGTACATATTAAAAACTTCTGCAGGCATGGATTGAAGCAATTTCGCAATGGGTGGGCAGATGGACCGGCTTATATAACCCAATGTCCTATCAAGACAGGCCATAGTTACACCTATGATTTCAATGTAACTGGACAAAGGGGAACTCTTTGGTGGCATGCTCATATCTTTTGGCTCAGAGCCACTGTGCATGGAGCCATTGTAATCCTGCCTAAACAGGGAACTCTTTTTCCTTTCCCCCAGCCAGACATGGAGACTAATATTCTTTTAGGTAGTGAGCTGGGTTTATGAGTTATGGTTTTCTGCGGAAATTAGTAATTTAGTGTTGTAATTGATTCATGGTGATTGATGTAGGGGAATGGTGGAATAACGATGTTGAAGAGGTTGAGAAACAAGGAAACAAGATGGGATTGCCACCAAATACCTCAGATGCACATACAATTAATGGAAAGCCAGGGCCACTTTTCCCATGTTCTGAAAAACGTAAAAGCCAAATTCTCCTATTTCCTCTAATCATTAGACATACCTCTTACTGGTTTTACTCGTTTCAGATACATTTGCAATGGAGGTTGAACAAGGGAAGACATACCTTCTGAGAATCATCAATGCTGCACTCAACGACGAGCTGTTCTTTGGTGTTGATGGCCATAACATGACAGTAGTTGAGATTGATGCAGTCTACACCAAACCCTTTACAACTCCAGCAATCTTGATTGCACCAGGTCAGACAACAAACGTTCTTGTCCAAGCAAATCGAGCACCGGGCAGATATTTCATGGCTGCTAGGCCGTTCATGGATGCACCAGTCATCGTAGACAACAAGACTGCGACAGCAATCTTGCAATACAAAGGTGTCCCTGATACTATCATCCCATCTCTTCCCAAGCTGCCAGCACCTAATGACACTTCCTTTGCCTTAAACTACAGTACCAAGCTTCGAAGCCTCAACTCTCCTCAGTATCCAGCAAATGTACCCCTTAAAATTGACAGGCACCTTTTTTACACAATTGGGTTGGGGATCAATCCGTGCCCAACCTGCATCAATGGAACAAAACTAATTGCGTCGCTGAACAACATTACCTTCGTGATGCCTCAGATTGGGCTACTTCAGGCTCACTATTTCAACATCCCAGGAGTTTTCATAACAGATTTCCCAGATAAGCCTCCAACACCTTTCAATTACACTGGGGCACCACTTACTGCAAACCTTGGCACCAGCCAAGGCACCAGGCTTAGCAGGATTCCCTTTAACTCCACAGTTGAGTTAGTCCTGCAGGACACTAATCTTCTCACTGTCGAGTCACATCCCTTCCACCTTCATGGCTACAATTTCTTCATTGTTGGAACTGGAGTTGGCAACTTTGATCCTGCAAAAGATCCGGCTAAATATAATTTAGTTGATCCTCCTGAAAGGAACACAGTTGGAGTGCCTACCGGGGGATGGGCTGCCATTCGATTCAGAGCTGATAATCCAGGTAAGTCTGACATCAAGCTTTGTCAAATAAAAGTAATCTCCGTTATGGTCTTTCGCAAGAGATTTTCTTTTTCTCGAATCAATTCAAAAACTTGGTTGTGATATTTGAACTGACTGAAGTGATTGTATTGATTTCGTGTAACTAGGGGTGTGGTTCATGCACTGTCATCTGGAGCTGCATACAGGCTGGGGTCTGAAAATGGCATTTGTAGTGGAAAATGGGAAGGGACCAAATCAATCTGTCTTGCCTCCTCCTAAAGACCTTCCCCCTTGTTAGTTATTGCTTGAGACGCAAGAAACCGTGTGTGAATTAGGGCCGCCACCCTAATTAACTCTTACTGAAACTGACTGACTGTTTGTAATTACTTCCTGCAACAAGCAGGATTGTGAACTGGGCGGTTGAAATTTTACAAAGGCGAAAAGTAATTCAACTTTGTATACCTTTGAATTGAATCCTTTTTAATTGAAATTATAATCTTTTATATATGTGAAATATTGCATGGTATCCCAATTTGCTTCCCAATATTAATTGTAAAACATGTATGAAATTCATCTTCATACTTATATATATATATATATATATATGAAGAATGCGATAATCAAACTCAACTTCCTATATATATATATATATGAAGAATCTCCTGTACCGATTGGTTTGAGTTGTAATATAATAACTTCTACTCAAAATTTTGGAAGATCTAGATCTCTCATGTTAATACAAAAAGCAACAAATGTACAAACCATCCTGTCAACTTAGCTCGCGATTCACCTACAGATATTATTCTTCCGATAACTTGTTGGTAATTCGACCTATAATTAATTACTTACAAATTTTTTATTATTTTTTTAATATTTAAAAGAGAGTGTTCAATTTACTATTCTAAATTTGTAATTAATTAAACTATTTTATCTACGCTTAAAAGTGCATAAATAAATAATCTTATTTAGTTAATCAAAATTATTAATTAAGCCCGCAACGAGGTAAATATACGAGTATTTTGATAATTTAACATATTTACGAGGGCAACAAAAGAAAAAATATTTCATGAAATTTAGTCATTTTATATGGATACTAATAACATCTCAAATTAATTTATGTTCTAAATTAGTCAGTTTAAATAAAATAAAAATAAACAGATCTTATAAAAAAATAAATAACCATTAACCTACTAATTTATAATTATTGAAATTAAAAGATTACTACTCCATCGTGACCTACTCTATATTTAAAATTACTTCATGATTAAGAAATCATTATTTCATAATTGTTAAATTAAACAACTACTATATAATAAAATTTTAACAACTTCGGGCCACAAGGATTATCTTCAACTTCTCGAGAGGACCCAATTGAAAAAAAAAAATTAAAAATGAGCTCAAATAAAATTTTTTGCAATATTGGAGATGTTAAAGAAGCAAATTATAATTTTTTTTAAAAAAAAAATGGAAACAAAATCCTATTTGAATACATACACTTGCATTTCTACCAACTTTTCATCTTTATGAAAAGACTAATCTAATTAAATATTAACATGTAAGTTTCCACATGATGTTCTTTATTATAATTAAAAATTATTATATTCCATACGCACAATAATTAATTAATATTACATAAGAGAATGAGCAATAAGAAGATTTTAACTTACTTAAAAAAAAGGGTATTTCATTAATTTAATAAATTTATATTCTACAAATTTTTAATAAGATATGAAATTTGATTCTAGATATAATAAAAATAATAATTTACAAGTTTCGAGTACCTAAAAATTTAATAATAAATTAAACGTTTAATAAATGGACTGATTGGTATGACTTCATTGAGTTTACCGGACGAAGATCCATTAACAATTTTCCAATTGCAATAAAGAAACAAAAGAGGCGGTGGCTTCAATCAAAATGGTCGGTTTGGGAGTAAATAATACTCATCTATGTAAATATTTTTTAGAAAATATAAATATAATTTTTTTTATATATATCTATAAATATACAGCGTCGTGAAATTAAAAGTGTTAATTTCAGTGATTAAGTAGATGACCCACTAATTTAATATTTTATTTTTTTTACATCCACTTGTATCGGTTGAAACTAAATGAAAAAATAATATTATTATTATAAAAGAAGATATTAGTAGAGTGCGTGATCTTAAAATATATTATAGAATTATTACATTTTATAAAAATTAAAATATAATAATAAAAATAATTATCAATACATTCGATTATTATAAATTTACTTTGACATATTCTTTTGTGTATAAAAAAGAGTACAAATATCTCATTTTACATAAGTATTCTATTAATTAAAATTTTAAAATTCTCGTACATAACAGAGAAAAAAAGAGAATAAGAGAATTAAAAATTTTATCGAGTAGTCTGTTATAATATTATTAAATGTTGATTGTAATTTTTTTTAAATAAAAATCACTATATAAATATGTTTTTAGAATATCATTTTGTTTATTATTATTTTTTTTTACAAAAATATAATTTATTAATTAATATTATAAAAATTGACTATATACAATCATCTGAAAATTGTTTTAACATTAAAATAAATTAATTAAATGTTATTTCTTAAAATGGTTTTTTTTTTAAATTTAAAAGCCGAATTTTTGTTCCTTTTTTCGTCATCAGACAATAAAACGTCCCGATCACTTTCTTTTTCCTTTCTTGAAGAATTGAAATCCACAAATTTATACCATCTATTATGGTTTCGACACAGACTTTTGCATGTGACATGCTTTCCTTATATATATATATATATATGTATGTATGTATATATGTAAATAATGATGATTGTATTTTACACCATACGATATGTTAATTTGGGTATAACATATAAATACAATTAGTTGATCTTTTAATTTTTATGAATCAAAAGTCAGATCCGAACTAGAAATATCTACGGCTGCGATCGATTTTCCATTTTTTTTTTGAAACGTACGAGTACATACACCTTATACTTTCAACGGGTGGTGTTGGGAAGACTTGCTTAGTTAGTTAATCAATTAATTAATTAAATTTATTTATTTTAATTAAAAAATGTTTCACGTGAAAATAATATCTCGAAAGTCGTATTAATCGCTTTCATCATGCATGGTTTCTTGTAATAACATATTAAAGGAACCGACCAATCACCCCACTCGAAAATATCCGACCCCAAGAGTGGCTGACATGATGCCACGTAACTTGTGGGACCACCTTTTATTTATTGATTGATTTATTTATTTTTTAAAGAGCCAAATCATGAATTAATTCTGTGTTGCCCTTACGCATTCCCCGGGCATGAGGTCATCAAGACTGAAACAATACCTAAAATATCTGGGCCCCGCGTACAATGGAACGTGTACGGTTGAGATCTCTCCGCCTTTTCTCTGACCAAACCGCTTTCGAGGAACCCGAGGACTAGATCAACGGTCAAAACCCTCCCAACGGATATTTCATTTTAACGGGATCTAACGGTCGGAATGGAATCGGCGGCTGCCGCCCTGTAGTGTCTCCCGGTTTCGAGCTTAAGGGGTAGCCGGTCGCTACAGTTGTCGGTAACTTAGGGGTAACTACGACATTTTAATTAAATTAATTATATTAAATATTAAAAAAATAAAAAATAAAGTAGCCGTTGGGTGGGGGGAGAGACTGGGGGGTTCTATAAAAACAGGTAGAAAACTGCCCGAGACTCAGGAATTCTGGGGCTCTCGGAAAATAAATCCAAGCCCTCATAAGCTTTAAAAGGGTCTTCTGAATCCCTCCAGGACTGTATGATCTGACTTATAACTTCCTTCCTGATTTGTTTCTTGTGTTTTCTCTTTTTTGATCAGCTGTTTATTCTACCCGTAAATTTTTTGTTGATTATAATTTTCTTTTCTTCAGCTTAGTGCTTCCTTTGAGACTCTGAGAAAATCGATAAGGATTTTCCGGGTGATAAATACACAAATCTGAGGCTGTTGATCGTATTATTTGAAGATCACAGCTCCCTATTCTTGTTTAATTGCTTGTTTTCGAAGTGACAAGATTTTCATCCTCTTTTTTTCCCTGGGATTTTTCTTGTTTGAATCTGGTTCTAGTTTCCTCGTTAATGGAGTCGATTTCTGTGCAATCTGGTTCTAGTTTCCTCGTTATTTGAAGATCACAGCTCCCTATTCTTGTTTAATTGCTTGTTTTCGAAGTGACAAGATTTTCATCCTCTTTTTTTCCCTGGGATTTTTCTTGTTTGAATCTGGTTCTAGTTTCCTCGTTAATGGAGTCGATTTCTGTGCAATCTGGTTCTAGTTTCCTCGTTATTTGAAGATCACAGCTCCCTATTCTTGTTTAATTGCTTGTTTTCGAAGTGACAAGATTTTCATCCTCTTTTTTTCCCTGGGATTTTTCTTGTTTGAATCTGGTTCTAGTTTCCTCGTTAATGGAGTCGATTTCTGTGCAATCTGGTGTAGCAGAACAATCTATGTCTCCTTACAAGCAGATGAAAAACCCGAAGAGAAACGCTCGCGCTTTCACTGCAAAACCCAGTGAAAACTTGGCTCCGACAAACGTCATCCATGGAGGATCATCAGGAGGCGTCTTCTTTCCTCCTCCATTTTCGCTCTCCTTTTCTTACCCTCCATCACCTTTCAAACCCCTTTATAATCAAATTCAACAACCGCCTCTTCTTCCTCTACCAGTCGTCCATGGACACACTCAACAATCTCCCAAAGATCTAAGACGAGGCATCTCTTGCCCTCCCACCATCAGAAAAACCAGTACGCCCAAGAAATCAAAAGAACCCAGCAAGAAAATAAAAGAAACGTGGAAGCAAAAGGAGTCAACTGCAACCCACGCAGTACCGGAGTCGTTCCCATTAGGACCCGACCCGAATGATCTTCCGAAACTCCTTACACCATTAGCAGCAGCAGCAGCAGGAGGCAGTGAAAGGAAAGAGGTGGATGAGTTTTCGGGTTCGTTATTTACAGTGTCGCCACCACCCAGCAGCTTGCCGTTGCCACGATTTTCCATGAGATCGAAGCTGAGTTGCAATGCAGAAGCGGCAGGAATCGACGCCGGGGCAACTGATAATCTGCGGCGACTGTTGCGTCTCAGATGAGAGAGGAACGATTTGATGAAAAATTCATATTATTAATCGTTTGTAATCTGTAATTTTATAATATGTAATTTGGTTGTGTAGTGGGGGGGGGGGGGGGGGGGGGGGTAATGTGGGATTGAGCGCCTGTGTTTTTTTTATTCGGGGTGTTTATCTTCCACGATTTGAAGCTAATAATAATTTTAATAGATATATAAATTAATTAATTTATGTTTTATTAATTTAATTTACTATATTTGTAATCTATTTTATTGTTTTCAAAATTTTTTAAATTATTAATCTTAAATTTTAATAACTAATTTAACTTAAATTTTTCTTTATATTATATTTTCAAAGCTGATATTATTTTTACCTATTAAATGCTATAATAACATTTTCAGTTTATTAAATTATATTTTCAAATTTTTTTCATATAAATGAATTTAATATTTTTTATTGATTTACAAGGAAAAATTTGCTTTATTTTTTATTGCTATAATAACATTTTCAGTTTATTAAATTATATTTTCAAATTTTTTTCATATAAATGAATTTAATATTTTTTATTGATTTACAAGGAAAAATTTGCTTTATTTTCTTTTTGATGAAAATAAAACATGAAAATTCTGATGGAATTGTAATATCAAAAACTTCATATTTACACAGAAAATCTATGGAAATCAATCCCTAAATCTTTTTTAACAAAGTTTTTCCATTAAATATAGAACTTGATCTACAGAGAAGATCTAATACGCCCAGAAACCAAACGTTGAATGTTCTCGTTAGAAGCAATTTGACATGTCCCGTGATCTTCTTCTGTTTTTAAGTTCTTCACTGGTTGACGATCGAGTTCTCGTAATCTTCAACCTTGATGTCCACACAAATATATATATAAAGCAGGCAGTAGTGGTTTCTAACTGGAATTTGACATATCCCGTGATCTTCTTCTGTTTCTAGGTTCTTCACTGATTGACGATCGCGTTCTCGTAATCTTGAACCTTGATGTCCGAGGCAAATATAGAACTTGATCTACAGAGAAGATCTAATACGCCCAGAAACCAAGCGTTGAATGTTCTCGTTAGAAGCAATTTGACATGTCCTGTGATCTTCTTCTGTTTCTAGGTTCTCTACTGGTTGACGATCGCGTTTTCGTAATCTTCAACCTTGATGTCCACACAAATATATAGTTGCATACATATATGTAATTGGAATATATATATAAAGCAGGCAGTAGTGGTTTCTAACTGGAATTTGACATGTCCCATGATCTTCTTCTGTTTCTAGGTTCCACTGGTTGACGATCGTGTTCTCGTAATCTTGAACCTTGATATCTGAGGGAAATATAGAACTTGATCTACAGAGAAGATCTAATACACCCAGAAACCAAGCGTTGAATGTTCTCGTTAGAAGCAATTTGACATGTTCCGTGATCTTCTTCTGTTTCTAGGTTCTCCACTGGTTGACGATCGCGTTCTCGTAATCTTCAACCTTGATGTTCACACAAATATGTAGTTGCATACATATATGTAACTGGAATATATATATAAAGCAGGCAGTAGTGGTTTCTAACTGGAATTTGACATATCCCGTGATCTTTTTCTGTTTCTAGGTTCTACTGGTTGACGATCGCGTTCTCGTAATCTTGAACCTTGATGTCCGAGGCAAATATAGAACTTGATCTACAGAGAAGATCTAATACGCCCAGAAACCAAGCGTTGAATGTTCTCGTTAGAAGCAATTTGACATGTTCCGTGATCTTCTTCTGTTTCTAGGTTTTCCACTGGTTGACGATCGCGTTCTCGTAATCTTCAACCTTGATGTCCACACAAATATATAGTTGCATACATACATGTAACTGGAATATATATATAAAGCAAGCAGTAGTGGTTTCTAACTGGAATTTGACATGTCCCGTGATCTTCTTCTGTTTCTAGGTTCCACTGGTTGACGATCGCGTTCTCGTAATCTTGAACCTTGATGTCCGAGGCAAATATAGAACTTGATCTACAGAGAAGATCTAATACGCCCAGAAACCAAGCGTTGAATGTTCTCGTTAGAAGCAATTTGACATGTTCCGTGATCTTCTTCTGTTTCTAGGTTTTCCACTGGTTGACGATCGCGTTCTCGTAATCTTCAACCTTAATGTCCACACAAATATATAGTTGCATACATACATGTAACTGGAATATATATATAAAGCAGGCAGTAGTGGTTTCTAACTGGAATTTGATATATCCCGTGATCTTCTTCTGTTTCTAGGTTCTACTGATTGACGATCGCGTTCTCGTAATCTTGAACCTTGATGTCCGAGGCAAATATATAACTTGATCTACAGAGAAGATCTAATACGCCCAGAAACCAAACGTTGAATGTCCTCGTTAGAAGCAATTTGACATGTCCTGTGATGTTCTTCTATTCTAGGTTCTCCACTGGTTGACAATCGCGTTCTCGTAATCTTCAACCTTGATGTCCACACAAATATATAGTTGCATACATACATGTAACTGGAATATATATATATATAAAGCAGGCAGTAGTGGTTTCTAACTGGAATTTGACATGTCCCGTGATCTTCTTCTGTTTTTAAGTTCCACTGGTTGACGATCGCGTTCTCGTAATCTTGAACCTTGATGTCCACACAAATATATAGTTGCATACATACATGTAAGTGGAATATATATATAAAGCAGGCAGTAGTGGTTTCTATCTGGTGTAATCAATGAAACCACGTACTAATATAATTCCTGTTTACGTGAGTATATTTACTACAATGAAGAAGAAAACTTGCCAACAGCTTACAACAAGAAAGGAAAGATATGTATATATACGGAACGTGTTACTGATTGATATAGGAAATTCATGTTCATTACCACTGTATCCCAAAAGGCTGAGTCTGCTTATACTGAAGCTGGGAGGATTCCAGAAGAGGTACTAATTGCCTCCTTGCTTCCCTTTCTTGCCGCTGGGCGTTCACTGGGATAAATAACTGCTAACATTTTTATCAAATGAACAAGTTTTAAAATTTTTTGGGCTAAAATTGTCAGTAATGTTGATGCTATGGACGAGTTAAGAGCAACAGATTTACATTTTGGTTCCTTCTTTCCTTCTGATCGGTCAGGTTATTTCACGGGTTCGGAGCAAAGTCTGCCTATGTAGGGGAGGAGAAAGACATTGAAGCATACTCAGAGTCACTTAAGAGATGCCTTAAACTGGGGAAGAAGAGTGGGTTTGCAGAAGGAATTGGTGTTGGTTTTACATATGGACTACTCTTTTGTGCTTGGCAGCAAGTGCAGTCAACCAGGCCATCTGGCTTAGGAAGGTGCTTAATGATCTTGATTAGAAGCAAAATAAGTATACATTCATATTTTGGAACAACAAATCAGATGTAGCAAGTGCCAAGAATCTTGTGTTTTATGGCAAGAGCAAACTCATTAAGATTAAATATCATTTTGTACGAGAAGCAGAGAAGCAAGAAGACGTTTGTTTTCAGCCTTGTAAGTCGAAAAGCAGCTGGTTGGTATCCTTACCAAACTATTTCCCAAGCACAGGTTTGAAGTCTTAAGAAAGATGTTGACATAATCATCTAGTATCTCTCCTTCACCAGAGAAATTTTTTTTTTTTTTACAAAATCAACGTCAGAATCTAGCAACAAAATACTAGATACCTTGACAAAATTGTCCACCATTCGTGATGTTGACAAAATCATTTTCCTGAAGAATGGTCAAGTTGTTGACAGTGGGAGCCATTTAGACTTAATATCTAACCCAAAATTGCAAGTTCAACACATTATGCTGCAATTTCTTATTGTTCTTCTAGTTTTCGAGAACCTCTTGACAGTGAAAATCATTATCAGCTGCAGGGAAGTGATCAAAATCCATCTCCAAATCTTGACACCATTAATTCATCAATAAGGCAACCGCTGAAATGAAATGCATCAGAGCGGGAAGCAGCTGTACTTGGGTCAATTGTTGCAGTTGTTGCTGGCATGGAAGCTCCTATGTTTGCACTTGGGATCACAATGTCTTGACTTCATTTTGTAGTCCTCATGAATCCTTGATCAAACAAGAGGTTGAGTAGTTCTTATATTTGTTGCAGTGGCTATTGTCACCATTCCTATATACTTGTTGCAACACCATTTTATACATTGATGGAAGAGCATCTCACCCCCAAGTTCGGTTATCATTATTTCTCAAGTTTGTTTTCACTTTTCAGCAAACCACTTCAAAGAAAATTGGAAGCCAAGAACTTCTATTACTTGTTAAACTTGAGATAAAATTACCGTTGAAATATACTGAGACACATGTCTAATATCAAATTTTAGACTGAACATTGTATTTTTTGTTTGACAAAATCATCATTCAAGGCTCAAACTCTTTCTTGTCTCATTTGCAGCTATACTTAATGAGATTGGCTGGTTTGATCTGGATGAGAATAGCACTGGCATACCGACTTCAAGATTAGCTGCAGATGAAAACCCTTACTAAATGGTGCTCTGGCTGATTGTTTATCAACAGTAGTTCAGAATGTAGCACTCACTGCAACAGCATTCATTATTGTCTTCACGTTAAGCTGGCGTATAACAGCTATCACCATTGCCTCCTTCCCCCTTCTAATTGGAGCTTCACTCCTCATGGTATTTTGTAATTCAACTATGTCTACCACTGTTCATTATAGCTCTTACCTTTCATTTGCATATTAGTTTGAAACCTGTATCGACTATTCTGAAAAGGATTTTAGGAGATTATGGTCATGCTTATTTAGGAGCATCGACCATGGCTCACGAAGCAATTGCCAATATGCATACTGTTGCTGCATTTGGTATAGAAGACTGGAGGTCAATCCAATTTACCTCTGAGTTAAACAGGCTAAATAAGCAAGCATTTCTTCAGGGCTATATTGCAGGTTTTGGATATGGTGCATCTCATGTTTGCCTTCTGTGCCTATACACTGACTCTAACTTTGGAGACACCATCAAGTCCTTCATGGTCTTGATAATCACTGCACTTGCTCTTACTCCTAATATTGTGAAGGAACGCAAGTATTTGAGTCAGTTCTTGGTATTCTCAAAAAAAAAAAAAAAACTTCTACATAAGCTAATAATCCCACATCGAAAGCGGTATCTCATATCAAAGGAGATGCAGAATTCCGGGAAGTAAGCTTCGTGTACCCCATGAGACCTGATATCACCATATTTGAGAATTCAAGTCTGAAAGTATCATCTGGTAAAAGTTCTGAGATTGAACTAGTTATGCAATTTTATGATACCATTTCTGGAATGGTCTTGATTGATGGGTGTGATATCAAAAACTTGAACTTGAGATCATTGAGGATGGAGATAGGTCTTCAACAGGAAAGAGTGACAAATAATTCCCAAATGATTGCCTTGCACATTAAGGATCTTTCCATTCTCAGCAATATTTTCACAGCATATTGATTCTTATTGCTAAGCATAAGTAGCTCAAAAATCTTTCTGTTTCCAAGCTGTTCGTAGTCTTCAAACCATAAATTTTGTTTATAGAACTGTGCACATGAATGTATATATATATATATATATATATATGAATCAAAGTCTTTGCTTTTTTCTATTTACTAAAATATAGATCGATAAACTATACCATGATGATTTGAGCGAGCAATATTCATGAATTAGTGCTGACTAAAGAGGAGAAAGGAATCTGAGTAGAAAAAAGACCTGAATCTGATTAAGCAACAGATAATTCATATGGAAAGAAAGGTTGGTGGGGGGGGGGGGGGGGGAGTTGGTAAAAGAGGAATCAACGCACATGAAAGCTGCCAACTTAGCATGTGCTTTCATGGTGATTAGCTTCTACTTAATTCCGCAATTACTGGGATTAACAAACAAATATTCCAATTAACGCTAACTACTCTTAAGATAATCTAATCATCTTCCCTTTAAAAACTAAGTTATCCCATTTATGTTTTCTTTATTTTTCTTGGTGTAAAAAAAAAAAAAAAAGATTAATTTGTTCCCCCATTATCCAAAATAAATCAATTCTCAATGTGTATATACATATATATATATATGATAGTTGGTGTTTATATTTAGAGGTATTATAATAACAGTTTGTGAAATAATTTTACCTAAAAAGAGTTTTTAGGTAAAGTGTTATAATATTTGGTAAGCTTATGTGTAAACTTAATCTACCAAATCCACTTTCACCCTTTGTTGTTACATGGGTTATCATTGTTGTTTTTGATGTCCTACTCATATTTTCAACTCATTTTGTATTTATCCGAATTCAGATAATAGTTATTCGAAAGGAAAAGTAAAAGAATAGACTATATTTTGATTTTGGTTCCGTAGATAACTAACATACAAATATGATCAATACAACAAATGTTATGTTTTAATAATGTGAATGATCTTGAGATTGCGCAATTTTAGTCAGATCATAAATTTTTTTTTTAATGAAAGAATTATCCACCTACTAATTAAATAATTATCATTTTTAATATATTACTTGATATTTTTAAAATGTATATGTTTTCATAATGTCCATTCAATATCTAATGTTTTAATTTGATTGAGTTTTAAACTGATCCAGTATATGCATCAACAGGAATCACAAACAGGAATCACACAAGGGTAGATTGATACAATATAAACTTCTGGTAAAATGTCCCCCCGGTAACCCAGCAGATAAAGTACATTACACAGTCTGTTTTAGGGATTGACGACTTACCCATTCAGTAACTTTGGCACTGAACGTGCTCAAAATAAAATTGGTACTATGAGGTCGGGTGAATTCAATCATAGACGTCTGGTGGCATTTCAGCCTTCTTTCTTCTTTCAGGATCTATCCGAAAGAGAATGCAGTACTTATTGATCGTGAATATTTATGTCTCTATTCAATACTATTTAATCACTTTGTGTTATAGTACATGGTTATTTTTTTATTAGTTGTTAATTTAGACACGAACATGACTCTTTGAAATAAAATTCAGAGTTGCTGGTTTATTTGAGTATCATATTTATAACTTGTGGATCAAAATTTATTGGAGCAACCCAAAAAGAGTAAACAACATTAAAAATGAAAATTTAAGGAGTAAGAAATATAGGCAAGTGGGTTTTGAAAGAAGGGACCAATGAATATATGAATGATAAGTGGAAAATCAGTCTTTCACCGCCCATATTTATGGCCTGCAGATCCACCCAACCCCCTCCTTCCATGCCCCCCCTTTTCATTTATTAATACTTTCAGATTCAAATCATGACCACATAACCAAACTTTTCTTATTTGAATTTAATAATACACTAAAAAAAGTACTAAATTATTACAAATAATAAATTAAGAAAAGACTAATGGGTCACCTTCAAAAATGAGATTAGTGACCCAAGAAGCCTTTGCTTTGAATGTTTTCAAAGTGATCGTTAGGTCCCTCTCGTACCCTTCTGTTTATTTTGCTTTTGTTTTCAGCAATTCATAATGTATCTCTAAAATCCAAGCTTAATGATTTATAAAATAGAACTTAAATGCAAGATTCTTACTTTTATTTTTTTCCTGTGCAAGAAAGAAAATAACCCAGTAAAAGTGATAGCCTCTCAAATCTCTACCATTTTCTCCTCTTCTAATACCATAATAAAAACCCTAACTTTCTCTTCATCAAGTAGATGATAGAAATTTGATAAAAGATAGAAAGATCTTTCAAGACTTTTTGTTTTTAAAGAAAAAAAATGAAAAGTAAATAAAAGAAAGAAGAGAGAAGAAAGGAAATTCAAATCTTTAAAAAATTATTTAAAAAAAAAAATCTTTTTCATCATTTTAAGCAAATACCCAATAAAGATTAAGATAGAAGAAGAACAAGATAGTGGAGGTAAGCAAGTATTATATTTGTACCAGTAAATAATATGACAAGGAGTTGTTAGGCACGTAGCTGGCACAGGGTTGTCTAGAGGTCAGCTAACGTTTCTCCCTCGTTTCCCCATTTTTCTTTTCTCTCTCGATCTTATTACTTCAACTTCCTTTCTTCCTGTCTCCTCCCCCATTGGCTTCTGTTATTCTACTTTTGTTCTACCTCCTTGATTGTACAATCTGGGTCTACTCTGATTCATGGGTTTGGATCATTAACTTCTAGGGTTCTCTTTGTCTCTCTATACAGCCAAAATTTACACTTGCTGTCTTACCGTGCATTGACCCGGTAATGAAGAAAATCTGAGCAAGGACAAACTGAAAATTGTAGAGAAGAAGTGGGCTATTAACAGAAAAGAGCATTGTCAGATTTGGGAGAAAAGATCTTGGAGAGAGGACAGTGGAAATGAGCGCGTCGAGGTTCATCAAGTGCGTGACGGTCGGTGATGGCGCCGTCGGCAAGACCTGCTTGCTGATTTCCTACACCAGCAACACTTTCCCTACGGTCAGTCATCCCCACATTCCGTAGTTTCCTTCTTTTTTGCTTTATATTCCTCATTCTTACTCTTCGTTTTTCTTTTTCCTCTTTTGTTGGTGATATTCTACTTCGAAGAAGCAAGTTGCTTTCTGGTTTTTATTTCTATTGCGACGGTAGATGAGTATGAGAAGCATTTCGTAAGAGAAAGAGAATTTTTTTTTTTTTGGTGCTGCATGCTAATCAAGTTATTAAGAGCCAAATTTTCGTATTCCGATCGGCGTAAAAAAGGAAAAAAATTGGTGAAGTGACTTCTATGCACATTTGTTGCTTTTCTTTTCCTTTGGTGTAGGAAGGGTCTTATTTAGTTCAGAACTTATTGGAAAGTTTCCATTTACTCAAAATTGATTTTGGAAATGTAGTTTTGACATATCAGATTGGTTTGATTCTGTCAATATCTCAGTCCAGTTTTGTGATCAATCGCTTGCATACTCTCTAGACTAGTATCTAGAAAGTTTTAGTAGTATTTTTCGGCTAACAAGTGGAGTTTTTTCCTTTTGTTGGTCTCCATACTTGTGTCAAAATTTGACAATCTGGAAAGGTTTTTGTTGTATATTGCCTTTGCTGCTGTGGACTAGTGTAATTACATTACCGAATAGAAGTTATTTTGCCACCCAACTCTTTCTGTTTTTATTGGGTTGTCTGCTTTGGATAGTTTAATATGGAGAAACTAATTATTGAGTTAATTGTTGTCCTATGATGAGGAAACAGGACTATGTGCCAACTGTTTTCGACAATTTCAGCGCAAATGTGGTGGTTGATGGGAGCACAGTCAATCTGGGTTTATGGGATACTGCTGGTAATTTTTAATCACCTTTTAATTTCCTTTTTTATTTGGAAGTGAGGACACATTCTTATTCCGGATTTGAACTATATTTCATTTGAACAGGTCAGGAAGATTATAATCGATTAAGGCCTTTAAGCTACCGAGGAGCGGATGTTTTTATCCTTGCATTCTCTCTTATTAGCAAAGCCAGCTATGAGAATGTAGCCAAGAAGGTTTTGATTAATGAATACTCATTCTTTAAATGGTCTTTTCATTCATGTAAGATGTATACTTTTTGTGTTTGCTAACAAATTATGTTTGGGCTTCCATCTCAGTGGATTCCGGAACTCAGGCACTATGCACCTGGCATTCCAATCATTCTTGTTGGAACAAAACTTGGTAAGTTAAAAACAAAAATGAAAATAATATCTTCCAATTAATCATAATTCTCTTTCTTTTGCCTTTGCTTGTAATTGATTGTGGGCTGCTAGTTTTACTCATAGACACCTGGTAAAGTTAGGAGTTCTCAGTGCTACTATATATTAATTACCATTTCCCACTGTCTGGAACCATGATTTGGTTGGTTCTTCAGATCATGTTTTCAGTTTGATTAACAATGTTCAATGATCTCTTCTGGAGTTGATCCTGACCCACACTTGTTCTTGGCATAATGTCTTCTGATCCACTTTGGTGAACCATCAGACTGGTGTATGATTGAACTTTAACAGTATTCTGTAGCTTCCAGAAGTTCTTCAAATTCTCTTATTTTTCTTGGTCAACTTTTTGTTTTAGTAGGGCATTAGAAAACCCTCCTTTGTTTTTTTTTTTTTATCTTAAAAAACTTCTTTCCCCTTCCCATTGTCCATAGTAATGTGCTTGTTTCCATGAGAAAGCCGGGTCATCTTTTGCTACTTATTCACTGTTTTGTAGAGATCTTCCCAAAACTGACCTGGATAATGCCCTTTTATCGCCTGAGACTCACTATTTTGAATAGTTCTCTCTATCTCTTGCTTGTAAATATAATCTCTGAATAGGCCAAGTACTACTGGCAAGGACTTGTCTGAAACTTGTGTCACTTATTATAGCCAATAGCTAACTTGGTTCACTTCTGCAGATTCAAATTCTAAAAATGGTCTTTTCTCTCAAAAAAGAAAGTAAAAAAGGAAAAAAGTTTTTGTTCATTTTCCTGCAATTTTTCACTATTCTCGGAAAGACAGTCTTTATTATTTTTGTTATTTATAGATCTTCGGGATGACAAGCAGTTCTTTCTAGACCATCCTGGTGCTGTGCCAATCACTACTGCCCAGGTAAATGAAGCAAGTTTTCTTTGACATCCTCTTTATTTGGTCCAAAATACAAGTATTTAGCAAGTTCGCTATGGCATTTTTTTCTTTGATGAAGGGAGAGGAACTAAGGAAAGTGATTGGAAGCCCTGCCTATATCGAGTGTAGTTCAAAAACACAACAGGTATACGTGCTCCTCCTTAATACTAGTCATTTCTTAAGAATTTGTGCCGCTGATTTTATAGTTGACGGAATTCTTTACTGCAGAATGTGAAGGCAGTTTTTGATGCAGCAATAAAGGTGGTGCTTCAGCCTCCTAAGCAAAAGAAGAAGAAGAAGAAATCACAAAAGGCTTGTTCTATCTTGTGATCAAGTAGGGTGTGGAAAATGGAAGGATGGCGTGTCAGTATCTAATGGACCGCGGTGTAACCTTTTACCTCTTTTCTCTTTTTCTTCAAGGAAGCAGCAAGCAGTGGTGTATAGTCTCGACTGACCATCTAGTGATTTCTTTCAAAGCGTCAGATGGTTTGTTTAAGGTTTCATTTTGTGATCTATAATTGATGACCGGTGTTTCTTGTTTAACACGCACACCTTTTGCCTTCGATGTTTGAATTTGTCTCTCCTATTAACCAGATGTGAAGAAGATTCCTATTGTGAAAGAACCATTTTGCTGTCATGAACATAACTAGATTAATGTTATATCTCTATAGTTCTTTGAACCTTGGTTTCATCACTATCTTTTTATTATTTTAAGGATATAAGAATGCGCAGGCCATGTGATTAAGCTAGTGATTGCATATGCCACTATCAATTGATTTTGAAATCTGCTCATATTTGGTGTTCCTGATTGACATTGACACAAATAGTTTTATCATTTGAAAGTGGAGGGTGACTCATAAAATGCCTCCACTGTGCGTGTTAATCAGTTGGAAAATGACTCAGATGCTTGAAAATGGAAGGATGTCGAATAGATTTTCAAGTACTTTGGTAGGAAGAGACTGAATTGGAACCGCCATATCTGCTGATTATCCTGCAAAAAGTTATTCCATTATTCTAGAAAAAACATTAAGAATAAAGGTATCTTAGGATACAGTTTATATTACTAAAAACTTCAAAAGAATTGTTCTTTTCGGTAACATTACAAACTTTATTGGTCCGCCAGAAAAATGATTACAAAGATACGTACACCCAAAAGCAACAAAGAAAAAATAATTGATGGAACCCGCCAACAGCAGTTTGAAAATAACTCACGATCCTTTCGATTTGTCATGACTAATTCAAACCAAAACTACCACTTTCCATGATTTTGAAAAGGACCAGGATCCCATGAGGATTCAAATTTGAAATCATACAAATGCAATGTCATTTTCTCCCTTTTCCCAAAATCAGTACCCCAGGAATAATGCAAGATAGAAAATTCCATATGATGCAACCGAACGTGAACTAACCCTCCACACGTTTTGATGAATGAAAACTTCACAGAATAATTTAAACCTCCTGCTCTTCCAAAGCAATCAAGACCATCCTCTTGTTTCTGGCAATTAATTCACAAGCTCCGACAGATCATACCTTGACTGATTCATATTTCTCACCTATTGCACCTCCTTTCTGTTTCTGGAACTGAATGTATCGAATTGTACTGGAAAAGAAAGCATCTGATGGAGGACTCGAGGTTGTGGAGTCACTTTGCATCTCAGTATGAATCAATTCGATCAGCCCCTGTATTGCAGCACTAGTGATCTGTGGATTTCCTTTCTCGAAGAAATAAAGGTACCTGAAGATATTCACGCACTCAATTATCAACATATAAATGAAGAAATAAACATAAACCGACTCAAGATACAACTCGTAGCTACTGACTTATTCAGTATTTCAACAAACAGTGTGACTGGTCCACTGCTACCCCGTGCAACACTGGCCATCTGTTGTGCAGCATTTGCAATCCTCAGGGCACGCTTTAGACAAAGTAGGACCCTGCAACAACATAAATACTGCTATGTCATATCCTCTTGATTAGCAAAAACAAACTCAAATAGCATATCAATACCCAAAATGTTAAGATCATTTCAGAGAATAACTGATGCACAGGAGAAACCAGGGACATAGACTGAAGCCCGTAAGCAAATTGAAGCAAGAACTTTAGGATGAATCTAATGACATCAGTTAAGATCGTGCGCACCTTTCCCCATCCTTAATGTCATCTTGATCATCAACCCAAAAGAGATGAGAACATGCATAAACTGCCCTGCACTGATCTGGCTTCTTCAAAAGCTTCGCTGAATACTGATCAAAGTTTGACATCATTTACACTTTAGCAAAAACAGATCAAGGAAGTACAAAAATCAAACACAGCAAACACTGTTACCCCTGTGGCCTTGTGTGTGAGAGTATCCCTGTTCTCAACTCCAAACACATTCATCCTCTGTAGAGATCCAATTATTAAATGAATTGCAGTGACTTGTGACTTTGAGTCCTAAAAATGGAAATGGAAGACACATGAAAATACAAATCAGGAAGGAATGAATACCATCTACGGCATAACTTTCTTCACGGAAATGATAAAGAATATGGGATAAAGGAAATTAATCAAGGAAAATACCGCAATTTCTTCTTCATAGAGAATAAATGCCTGGGTGAAAAAATCATAAGCTACATGCTCAAGATCGCAGTCATTAGCAGCCTGATTGTCAACACCAAATTAGATGCAAATTATGATCAAGTACAACGGGAAACATCCTTATTGCTCCACATACAGCTTCCTATAAA
This sequence comes from Carica papaya, assembly GCF_054855325.1. Classification (NCBI taxonomy): domain Eukaryota; kingdom Viridiplantae; phylum Streptophyta; class Magnoliopsida; order Brassicales; family Caricaceae; genus Carica; species Carica papaya. The sequence continues at coordinate 28,661,790 of NC_142309.1, forward strand.
CGAAATTGTTTGCTGATGCATGGATAATCACTATGGTACTGATAGAAGGCAGTTATCATCTATGGCAATTAACATGCACAACATTTAAAAAAAGACAAGTGACAACCTTAGCATTTAAAATGAGATTTTTTAAGAAAGATCATAGAATATTTATTTTCAAAAAAATATTGGGACTTGCACACAGTCATTCTTATGAGCCATCATTGTGCAATGGGAGTAACAGTCTTGGATTACCTCCGCACATTGGAGGTACAACCTTAATGCCAGCTCAGGGGATGGAACAGATGAAAGAGCCTCGATTGTCTGAAATGGTAGCCAAAGGAATGCACAACGAAAATGAGATATAAAACATATGAGACAATATCCTGCAAACTAAAGGACAATAATGATATGTGCAAAATAGTTTTAACATCCAGATCGCAAGGGGAAAAGAAAGATACTTGAGATAAAATTATGTCCAGACTGGTACCAAATTTTTAAAAGAAAAAAAATCTAACCTGAAATAGTAATTAGAATTTTCATCCCAACAAGTCCGAACACTAGACAATTGCATGAGATGCTTCATTTACTTAGCAGACATTATAACATATTACAGTAGACTAACCTGATTCAGGAGCTGAAAGATTTCCTTCGGTGTTGTAGGCACTTCTCCCCCAACTAGATCTCCATCCTGAGCTTGCAGTTGCCTAACTAACTATATAGACAGCACATAAAATAAAGCATTTAAAATTAAAATCCATTTTCAAAATAGCATTAGTTGCAACTTCAGTAAACAAGAGACAGCAATACTATAACTGCATCAGGTTCAGCAAATCACAATGCTCACATCACCTCCTAAGTACATGCTTCCGACATTAAACAATAACAGTGTTCATGGGAAAGGACAAATGGACATAAGTCAAAGTCATTTCTTAAGAGAAATGTAAAGGAAAAACATGATCTTGATGGTTTAAGAATGTCTTTTAAACAAATATATACCTACTTATTTGACTTCCAATATTGTTTCAGATTTACTTAGGAAAAGGACCAATGCATTTAAACCTTAAGTAACCCCTTTCATCAAATATATATGAATTAATCACCACTGAAGAAAATTATTTGTTCACAATCTTAAGTACCATTAATAGAAACATGCAAACAAAAATCCAGACAGAATTTGCAGACTTATTTTTTTTTGGGCTTAGTGAATGGTCCCATGAACTTTCAAACGTTCAGATACTCTAGCAATGGATACAATGACAATTGCACTCCACAATCTGGAAAGGGAAGAAATATACCCTGAGTGCAATAAAAACAAGAGAAGGAACTGTGAACGGTAGGCGTTTTGGTCCTCCAATCAAAATGTGCTTCCTCACAGTAGATATGATCTGAGTATCAGTAAATTGTAGAAAACAAGAAATTAGTTTCTGGCTTTCAACAAAGAAGATAAAAATAAGACGAGTCCACAAGTAAATTGAAGAAAAAGTTCAACTAATGTACCATAAAAGAAAATGGCCTAAAGTCTCAATTCTCCAGGGTTCAAAGAGAAAATAAGAGAGTCCTAATGTATATTGCTTGCTGGGAACATGAATATTTACTATTTTAAAGAATCTTCAAATCTTGATCCTCAGTTACAAATCAGGAGATTGTGCACTCGCTATTTCACATGAAAAGTGGACCTCTCTACCTTTACCTTTGGTATCCACTGACTACACACCCAATAAAATACTCAAGAGGGAAATGTAGTCATACTAAAATGTTATTCCTTTAAAAGGTTCAAGAATATTGGCATTAACCATCATACAGCAGCAACTTTCAACACATTAATTACTTACCTTCAACATTTCTTCTGGTTCATCATTATAAAGCATGTGTATGAGGCGAGCTACAGAATTTTGCTCCTCCTTGAAATCCTCCTCATCTAGCTATTACAGGGATAAACATACGGGAAAAATGCCAAATCATAAGGTCTTGTGATAGGCATTGATCAAAACAACTAAGAGAAAATCCCCAAAACCAAGATAGGAAAAAATAAACCTAAGGTAGAAAAAATGTATGAACCTCATCTGAAGCTGTTCCATCCAAATCCTTGATGAGTCCCTTAATCAATTCAAAGAGCACTTCAACCTGGAAAAACATATCAACCATATGTTCAATGGCACCATAATCTATATGTGTTAAAAAAAAGCTATAACCATACCTTATCAGCAGTTGAAATACATGTGTTGTTTTTCATAATGCTTTGAATAATAACCATTGCCATGACTTTATTTGTTCCGTTATCAAGATGGTCCATGACACGCGGATAATTAGAAAGAGTTAGTGCTGTGACAATATCATTGTATTTATCCAATGGGGCACTTAAAAGTGCAACAACTTGTTTTGTTGCCCGAGCATCCTCAAGCTTGGGTATGCTGGATAGCTTCTTGACGCATGCTCCCTAAAGAATATTGGACAGCCGTAAGACTTCAAAGATGAGAGTCAATTCAATACATTTGGAAGAAATGGTACATATGCATGCTAAATAGCAGATAAGTTTGTCAAAGCTATGCACTTGTGAGTCAAAACATAAACTTACAGGAAACACACAAGTTCATTATAATCCAAGCCTGAAGAGAAACATACCAATATTTGATCCACATAATCAAGCCGATCAGGATGCACACGTAGAGTAAAGGTAAGAAGAGAGACGTACAAACTTATAGCTCCAACAATAGGCATGTCAACCTGTGCTTCTATCACCTGCACTTGAATTGTAATCAATCAATCTGTAGAGAATAAGTTTAAACATACCAAAAATAATCAAATTAAGCAATTGGAAAATGAAAGCAGCAACAACTTATGGATTTATGTCATCAATTCACTCAAGCCACGTGATACCAGATGAATAGTAGCTAGATAAAAGCATGATGCAAACTAATGTATCCTTTTCTTGCATTATTTATTCCTGAAATATGTGCAATGGTCAATGCTACGAAGCCATTGTATGTGTCAAGTGAAGTAAGCATTTTGAGTCCCTAAAATATTGGGTAATGCTGTATCTTGTTTTTGGGTTGGGGACCAGGGCTTTGGGCTGTGGATTTATTACCAGGTTGAGAAAGTAGAAGATGATCATCGAAAATATGGAAGGTAGATGATTCTGGTTCTAATACATTGCTTTGTTGCCGGTTGCCAAGTCCTTAATTTGTTAGAGCATGAAGGAATCAAAATTAACCACTTGTATGACTCTCAACTTAGTTTGAAACCAGCAATTGTTATTGGACAAAAAAATTGTTAGCTTAACCAACAAGAAGGTAGCTATTGACCATGATGATTAGCATAAGAATATGATTAAAGACCACAAGTTCCATTTTTACCCTATTCTTCAATTATTAATTAGCTGATTTGATGATCTGATTCCAGTTGCACCTTCAGTTTTAATATGGTCATAATTGACACATATTGGCAGTAAACAGATCCCTTTGAGATTGACAGCATTATTTCTTTTCAACTTATCCATGGAAATGATGCAATTATTAAAGAATTTTAGGTTTCTCAACTGATCATGTCCTTGTACTTGATATCAAGAAAAGTAAAGAACCATTTATACCATTGCATAATCATCTCTGCTAGATGTGGTACCTGGATAAGTTAGTGGGTTGGGTAGGGAAAGGGCGTTGTGTAAGCTGGTAAAATTTTTATCTTATTATATCTTTAACGTGATTGGTGGGAAAGGGCGTCAGTGACTGAGTTGCGGCAGAGGGAATATTGGTGGTGGTGGTTGGTGGCGACAGCAGTGGCAATGGTGGTGGTGGGTGCAGCGGCAATGGATGTGGCAGCAAAAATGAGGGTAATAGTGATGACAATAGCAGAGGCGATAATACCGACAACTGCAGCAGTGTGGGAATGGTGGTGAGGCAACAGTAGTGGTGGTGGTGAGGCAACAGTAGTGGTGGTGGTGATGGCAATAGCATAGTGGTGGCAGCAAAGGTGGTGGTGGTGGCGGCAATGACAGTGAAAGTGGTTGTAATGGTAGGTGGTGGTGGGTGACAATAACAGCAGCAGAAGTAGCGGTATCATTGGCATCGACAACAGGAGTGGCAGTGAAGGTGGTGACAAGAGTGGCAGTTGTGTTATCCTTGTCAAGGATATGTGGAAAAAATAATACAATAAGAAGCATTTAGTCTTTTCAAAGCATTATCCAAGTGATTAGTGGCATCTATCATGGGGTGAATAGCACGACCCACCCCATCCTTTGTTGAAAGGTTTCGTCAACACCAGTATCGGTAGTTTCGCAGGTCTTTGGACAATTTAGTCAGGAAGAAATCAGCAAATATTTGACAACCAATCTTTGCCGAACACTTTTATTTGGAAAAAGATAACTTTCATCCTTTGGTCCAAGGCTCATGGGCAATATTCTAACCTTCTCCTTACTGTCTTTTACAGAAATTGGGACGTCATGGTCATGGGATGAGTCCTCTTTTAACTTCCTATTATGTTTTCTAAGTTAATATGATTTTTACTTTCTATTATGTTTTCTTTGGCTTCAGTTGGATAACTTATCCACTGTTCTCTTTGTAATGTTTTCCTCTTTTCCTCAATAAAACTTCTTTTTCTATCACAAAAAGAAGCACTACCCGGCGGATGGTGAGTAATTTCCTACCCTACATCTAAAAGAATTTACTCTCAAACATCAGGGAAGGTAGGGTAAGGAACCTTACCCATCACCTATCATACTTTGCTCCATGCATCAAACATAGCAGTAGTTTGCCATTCAGCCTTTGTTTCGAGAGAGGGATGGTGAGTAATTTCCTACCCTACATCTAAAAGAATTTACTCTCAAACATCACGGAAGGTAGGGTAAGGAACCTTACCCATCACATATCATACTTTGCCACATGCATCAAACATAGCAGTAGTTTGCCATTCAGCCTTTGTTTTGAGAGAGGGAAAGGGGAGGTTAAGTGGAAAAGAATGTAGTATAACAGAAAATATTTTACTTGTTTGAAAGGAGGAAAATAAGAATGAGTTAAATATTTTCCTTGCTTGGACAGAGGGAAAATGGCAAGAAAAGTAGAAAGTCACTAATGTCCCTAAGCCAACAACAGAAAATGTGTTTCTCTTAAAAACATAATAAGATAGTTAAAAGGTTAAATAACAAGGACATTACGATGATAAGTCTAAAAACGATATAAACCACTTAGGAAATGATATTAATTGTATATTTTAACAATGTCATAATTTAATAAGATTTCTCGCGTTTTTACAAATTACTTTTCTTGCCTTCTTGCAAATCCTTAAGGCCACCAAAAGAGAAAATAATTTTTTTCCGCAGAAGAGATTGGACGATTTCTAAGATTAAGACAGTGGTCTGCTTCTATTCCATAACAAAGGATTTCCAAACAAAATTGTTAACTTAAATTATGTTATGCTCCTTTCCCTCCCTTCCACTTTCCTAGAAAAAGCCTTATGTAGGGAGACCAAAGTTAGATGATGGACCCATTTTTGGTCACAATCATGTACTATATACATTTCAAGAATCAAATTTCCTCGAAAATTTGAAAGTAAATTTGCAGCCTCAGGTCATCATTACCTTTCCAATGGCATTGCTTAATTTGGCAAAAGCTTCCACTTGCAGAAATTCGGGTAATAGCTGGCACCAAAATACCATAATCAACCGGAATAAGAAGACACATGAGAAAAATCAACATTATCAATTACTTACCTCTGTACTTGAGGCTGCATAATTTGATAATCTATCCATTAGTTGAGATAAAACTGTTTTGATGTCTACTGTGGGCTGAGAATTAAATGATAAGACAAAGGGGCAATGGAACAAAAAAAGTCAATAGGTGGCAATATTTCTTTGAAAAATACAAAATCAAAGAAAACAAAAGAATCTAAAATCCTAACATTACAGAGCACTCATTAATGGAATGCTTGAATGATAACACATTTACAAGTGCACAGGAAAAATAATTAAGCACACAAATCCTTTTCCTATTGTGTTTTATCTCAACTATTCAAGTGGAGAACAGAATAACTAAACTTCTGTTTTCCTAGAAACAAAATGTTAAATAAACCTTCTTTTTCAGAGAAATTTTAAATCCTTGTGATCGTTTAACAAAAGTCAAAACCTTGATAAAAAACATCTCAGCATTGAGAAGTCCTAAGTGAAAAAAAAACAAAAAAAAAACATTGTGATTTAGAAAAGTAGGAAAAAGGAAAAAAGTTCAATCCACAGTCATAGAGATCAAGAAAACAACAACAACAATCATCAGGTTATCCTAAGCGCTCAATCAATCAATGAGAGTAGTATTACTTCTATTTATAAGCAGTCTGAATAGCAATGAAGAATCACCCATGTATTTGTAGTATGTCAAAATAACCTACTATGTCTAGGATACCTAAATAGGAAAAAAATAACAAAATAAAATTTCTAATTAGATAAGAAATATTAACCTTGTAAAAGTACAATAACCCTATATTAGTAATATGATAAAAATAAATAAATGAGATGCTACTGCATCAATTGACTGACGTGGCAATGGTACATGGCTACCATACAAGGCTGTAAGATTTGGAGTCCCGTTTGTTCACTTGTCCCCAGCCCACCAAACACCCCTAAACCCCAACAGAAAAATCATCCAACACAATAGAAACTAAGAAAAGGAAACCAAAAGAGAAAAGAGCACCCAAGGAAACAGAGACTAAGAGGAGAAACAGCAAACCATGCACAAAAATCAAGGTCAAATATTTTGTAGTTATGCTATGACCTAACAAGAGGAAAGAAGCTTTTACAGGATTTAGTAATAAAAAAAACCAAAAATCAGAAATTAGAATAGTATAGGTCCCACAACTTAAGATATTAGAAAAAATTACATATGAAACAATGAAATGTTTTTAGGAGAAAACACTAGTCGTTTTTGTAAGTTCCAAGAGATCATTAATACAATCTGGGCCTATCTCCAAAAGAAAAATATGCATGCTAAGTTACCCACCAGAAGCTGAGGACAAGCACCCAATAATGTCTCAAGAGTCTGCAAGTGATATTCATCAGGAAAGACCTGAATTATGCAATCCATCAGATAATATTGAGCAAGTTCATCCTTACAGTTGACAACCTGTACAAGCCAATTGTGAATAAAATATGAGGATAATTATGAAGAATCAATAATCCTGCAGGTGACTTCATAAGGAACGAGTTATGGAAACTCAGGGAAAAGAACCATAATATTAGACCTGCTCTAAGACTCTGGGAAGAACAGTGTCTTTGTACATCTCAAGGTCCACACCTTCTATCTGACTAAGAACGTGGAGATTTTTCCCTACCTACCAAGAAAATCAAGGGGGGAAGAAATATTATTTTGCATAAAAGTCTATACCTACCATTCGATATGACAATAATTACAGATATTGGCATTACAAGATCACGAAGCTCGCTCCTCTCCTTTTCCTGCTTCTCTCTGGCACGACCAGGTCCCTGCAGAGCAGAAATCCCAATTGAGGCTTCAGCTCAGGTTCACCAATGAGTATGAATGATTCACAAGCACCATAAGACCTGCATGGCCAAAAAGCATGCTCTCATGACTCGTAGCAAGTACAGTGGTGCCATGCATGTCCAAACAGGTTGACTATTTTATAGATCAACCATATACCTGATGCTGCATTCGAACCCAAAGTTTATTCATTTCAGTGAAATTTTGTAACACAAATTCCACAGCATCCATCACGGTATCATCCCCTCTGCAAGAAGATGGTTGCAAGTTTTTGAGATAAACCTTGGGGTGCAAGTTTTTGCAAGTTTAATAACTATAAGAGAAAATCACACAAATTTCATATTTACTATGTGGTGAAAATAAAAATCAACTTAATCATCAGAATCATTTACTTCCTCTAAGATATGGGTAGGATAATGTTAAGATTTATCTTAAATTCTTGTTGGGTTTGTAGAGACTTTGATTTAGTGATAACTTGGTGAAATAAGTACAGGTTCTCTATTTAGATTCACTTGTAGAAAATTTGTTGACCTAGGCTCAAGATTAATGGAATATCCGTCATGCGGGCAGCTCAATGAGACAATTATCAGAAGTTGTTCAAGTTTTTTGTAATTTAGGATTTAAGAGATGTATTAAGTTCAAGGGATGAAGGTTCATGTTTCTGTATTCATGAATGAGTGTTGAGAAAAGAACTTTGGGAGGTAGGATGGAATTTTGCAAGTCAGAAATGCCCTAAAAGATTACCCATTTGCATTATATAAAAAAGTCATAGTCATCCACTAGAAGTGATTGGACGGAAAGTGCTAGCCAATTGAACCCCCTAAAACAGCATGAAGCCAGTGAGGGAGATCAAAAGAAAATCAAGGGAAACCACAAGTGTTATCCAACTTCAGTGAGACTGTGCGGCAAACTCCAGCTCAACACACCCGTTTCCCATTAGCCACCAGAATGTTCAATTCATTTTGTGTCTCAACAGGAAGGTGGAGATCGGTGCATCATCGGAATCAAGGAAGCTGTAAGTGCTTCAAGAATCAATGAGGAGCAGAATGGGCTTGCCATCCAAATACCCACGAAACTTCATCATTTCAGAGGACCAGAAACCCAAAATCACATGCAAGGAAATTTCTGGAGATTTCCTTGGCTCAATTCCTCAGGTTCATGAATCTCTGGTGAGGAAGAATCAAGCTCCAACTAGAAGAGGTATTTACGATGATGACACAGTTCAAGTTTCTCATTACAGTTGAAGCAAGAGCCTTGTGCGTATCTTGCTTCCGTTTAGGCTACAAAAACCACTTCACCAACAGATTTCAAGACAGAGATGGCCGACGACTGGGGTGACATCACTGGACAGAGAGGAACAACATGCTGGAAGCAAGGTAGTGGGAGGCTGAAAGGAAAGCTATTCATACCGGTGCCCAAAACTCACTGCAGTTTCAAGTCACACTGTAATCTGCAGTTCTACTTCACAAATATGTGCTCTCGCAACCCATTCAAGAAAATTTCCATTTCATGTTCCAGTAAGAAGGCACTACCTTGTGGAGACAAAAATGCAAGTTGTAGTTGATAATTGGTTACCTTATCAGTCTGCTGCAATTTACTCAATTTACAGAGTTTGTTACTTTTGATGGGTAGACCAGAATGCATATGCCAAAGTTGCTTTAGCTCTTCCCAAGTGATGCGAGGCTGATCCTGATTGACTTTGAGAAACCAAAATTGGGCTTCTCCTTCCAGATGAAAGGACGCTAGTGTAACCTTTAGACATCTGTTGATGACAAAAAAAATTGTCATCAGCATCCAATCCATGCCAGGGGATCAACAAGACCATCAAACTGCAGGAAGTCAAGTTTGGTATAGCAAGGAATGAAAGGAACCACCTGTTTTGGCAAATTGATAGTCACCGCTTCGCTCACTATGTGATGAATATTGCCTTCCCCTTGTTTGTTGGCCAGGATTGACCAGCAGATAATTCTTCTAAGACTTCCTGTAACCGTCTAGCCAGTAAGTCAATTAGTACCCTGTATTGCTCATGGTCCTGTTCATAAGTTTTAATGAAAGATTAGGGCATGAGAATAAATCCATAACTTCTGACTCTGATGCTAAATTGTTGGGGTTCTTGCTAAAGTATTTATTCACAAGCACCAAAGGGGTGCAAATGCGTACACAAAATATTTACATATTAATCAAAATATCCGGCTAGTGAAAATCCGTACAGAAAATATCCTTAATCCTACCAAAATTCACTTTTATGCCCTCAAAAGCTCTCCCGGTTCCTTCCATCCATGCCACCCAAAAAGTAGCAAGGTGAATGAGGCTAACATGCTTCTTCACACCACTAATTCCTTTCCATTCCCAAATTTCCTTTCTCACCGAGCCAGCCACACCCAATTAATAATCAAGAGGCCATAAGTGAGGGTCCAAAGTCTATAAACAAAAGGACACCATAACAAGATATGGTCGTATGACTCAGCATCTCTTTTACACAAAAACAGTCATTCACCAGAATCATGCCCCTCCTAATCAGCTTGTCCAATGTTAGAATGCATCATCTAACTGCCTTCCAACCAAAAAAAGCAATTCTGAGTGATGCAATACCTTCCAAATTTGCTTAGATGGAAAGTGTTTGTCCATAACCTCTCTTCTTCTTGTTAAGTGGTTGTAGAAAGATCTAACAGAGAATATCTCTTCATTATTGATGCTCCAAATGAGTCGACCTCTGCTCCCATCAAGCCTAATCCTAGCAAAGGGCAAGGAGTAACGCCTCATATTTCCCTAACTTCTCAATCATTGAGATTCCTCATGACCTCCACAAACCACTCCTCACTCTCCATAGTGCCAAGGTAGAGTACTTGGACCAAAGCGTCCTTACCCCAGCAATAGCATAAATATGGGAAATTAAGCTTTGAGAGTACCACCCTCCAACCAGGTATCATGCCATAATCTGACCTTGTCTCCAGTGCCTATCCTCCAGTTGATGCAGTTGTGGAACTTCCTTTTATCCATGTAGATTTTCTTCCACATCCCATTACTTGGGTCTAGACAGAAACATAGTGAACCATCCTTTATCCATAGTACCAAACTTCACCTCAATCATCCTCCAGTAGAGACTACCAATCTCATTCACGAATCTCCGAAGTCATTTCCTCTGAAGAGCCATATTAACCTCCACCAATGATCTCAATCCCAACCCACCGTGATGAATTCACATTTTGACCTCGTCTTAAGCCACAAGATGATGCTTTCACTTCTCTTCAGAATCTTCCCATAAGAATCTGCACTGTATAGATTTCTGTCTTTTGGCCACACTCACTGGGATTGTCATCAGAGATATGTAATAGACGGAAATATTAGCTACAATGCTTTTGATAAAGGTAAATCTCTCCCCTTTAGATAAAAATATTCTCTTCGTTAGACGTAGATTACATGTGTAATTTCATATTTAAGAGTATAGTAGTAAAATACTCGTGTGTAATTAATACTAGGATTTCCTTTCATGTACTAAGAATCGTGTATATAAGAAAACATAAAAGAACCATAAACCGACATTCATTGCCAGAATAAATATATTTGCAGATTTCACCCGCAACTGCTTTGTTTCAGCTGCAAACAGCCACCAGCCACCTCTATTTTGTGTGCTTTATTTTGGTGTGTTCTTGCGTGCCTCGCCCCTGTTCCAGACACCTCTGTTTTCACTACCCTGCTCCAGTCGTTGCTCTGTTTTCCTAGGTTTCAGCTGCAGCTGCTTTGTTTCAGCTGCAAACAGCTGCCAGCCACCTCTATTTCGCGTGCTCTGTTTTCGTGTGTTCTGTTTTGGTGTCCTATGTTTCTTGCACGCCTCGCCCCTGTTTCAGCCACCTCTGCTTTTGCTATCCTGCTCCACTCGTTGCTCTGTTTCGCCCCTGTTTCTGCTCTCTGTTTAGTTCCCATTACCACTCCAATCAGCTGCTTTCTAGCCATGTCCCGCTGCCCAGATGGCTCACACAGCCTCTGCGTGCACCTGCCTCGACCACACACAGCCTCTGCGTGCACCTGCCTCGACCACACACAGCCTCTGTAGACCTCTTCAGCCACAACCAGCCCCTGCCACTAATTTTTCAGGATTTGTTTGCCTCTTAATTGCTCCACCACATAAGACTTGGATGCCCTTCCTTGAGAATTCTTAAGGTGATTTTTATCTCTTTATTTAAGGAACACAATAGTGAAAATTTTTGCACTGTGATCTAAGTGAACTTGCTAAAGACAAGTGTACCATTTCCTATAGGTAATAAAAGGAGCAATATTCCTTTTTCATTAATTCATAGTGACATTTGCGGTTCATCCCACATCTTTAATATTTCTAATGTTCGATGATTTATTTCTTCTATTGATGATTGTACAAGAGCCGCTTGACTATCTTTGTTCAAGTCAAAATCTAATGTGAGTTATATATTACCTCAATTTTATAACATGATAAAAAATTAGTTTGGAATCACATTAAACAATTCAGCACTAACAGTATTAAGGACTTTTTCAATCACACACAATCATTTTTTTAACCAAAAATGGATTATTCATGAGTATCCATGCGTCCATACTTCACAACAAAACAGAGTGGTAAAAAGAAAAAATAGTCACCTTCTTGCTACTACCCGGACCTTCCTATTCCAAAACAGCATTCTCAAACAGTATTGAGGGAGGCAATTCTTACTGTGACATACCTTATCAACTGTTTACCATTAAGTGTTTTAGAATTTAAAAGCCCTATAAAAGTTCTCTCGAAGTTCTACTCAAGAGTCAATGTTACACACCATTTCGTTCCTAGAGTATTTGGTTTTGTTGTCTTTGTTCATATACATTCATATCAAAGAGGAAATTATGTGTCCGCGGATGTTATATTTATTAACACAGAGTCTTATTTCTTTTATCCTTATCTTCAAGGGGGGTCTAAAGTGGAAGATAAAGATAATGACTTCTTTTTTATCTCACCTTTTTCCTGAAAAACGTCCACCTACACCATCACCAGCAGATGACCAACTCCAAAATCCAGAATAACCCAACTCTAAAAACCACACATGAGTCGAGATTTACTCAGGTGTACTCAAGGAAAGAGAATTTGGAGTCTGAGTTGAGGTTCAAGCATTAGAAGCAAGCTATGGCAATGAAGTAACTCTTGAGAACTTTGTGCATTCTGATATTAATGTGTCTATTGCAGTTCATACAGGAACCAGATAATATACTAAAGATCCTCTTTACCTAATCTCAAAGTTTGTTTCATTTAATAAATATTCACCATCTCATTAGAAGTTCTTTATGAGTTTGAGCACTGAGGTATTATCCAGTGGAAAATGAAAAAATACTGAAAGTGTTGAAATGTAGATACTTGAACAAATCTGACATGAGAATTGGTGGATCTACCTAAGAAAAAACAACCAGTGGAGTGCAAATGGGTATTCACCATGAAGTACAAAGCCAATGGTACAATAAAAATGTACAAAACCAAATTGGTAGTCAAGGCTTATACATAGACAAATGGAATAAATTGTCAAGAGATCTTTGCACCTGTTGCAAAAAAGAACACAATCAGAGTACTATCTTTGGCTGCCAACTACAATTGACAACTGCAGCAGTTTGATGTGAAGAATATCTTCCCACAAGAGGACTAACATGAAGAAAATTATATGGAGATCCCATTGGGATTTACAAAGAAAGTAGCAGCCAATAATGTCTACATATTAAAGAAGGTATTGTATGGACTCAAACAGTCACCAAAAACATAGTTAAGAAGGTTTGCAAACGGATCCAAGCAAGGGCAAGGAGATTACACTTTGTTTATCAAGCACTAAATTCAGAGGAGTGACTGCTCTTCTAGTAGTAGGACTGAAAGAAAAGAGATGGTGATGCTGAAACAATATCTGGCCAAGGAATTTGAAATTAAAGAATTGGAAGCTAAAATACTTCTTTGGTGTTGAGGTTGCTCACTGAAATAAGGAATTTTCATTTCTCAGTAGAAGTACATCAGCAATCTCCTGAAGGATATAAGTTAACTTGCATGTAAACTTGCGTACACACTAATTAATCCCAACCACAACTGGAATTGGCAGAGAAAGATGCAACCATCAACAAGGAGATGCACCAAAGGCTAAGGGGAGACTTATCTATTTCTCCCACACTAGACCAGACATTGCATATATAGTAAGTATGATTAGTCAGTTTATGCATAATTTTAAAAAGTATATTTACAAACAGCAAACCTAGTACTACAGTATTTGGAGAGAACACCAGGAAAAGGTATTTTATTAAGAAAGAATACTCGACTATTACTGGAGGCAAATACTGATGCAGACTATGCCAGATTAGTGATAGATAGAAGATCAACTACATGCAGAAGTAAGAAATATAATATGGTGGCATGGTCTATTACTGAATCAAAATTTCAAGCAATAACCCAAAGAGCATGTGAACTGCTATGATTAAAGTTGATTAAGTGGAATGACTTAATGAGACTATACTGCAACAAGTCACAATCAACATTACCCATAATCTGGTACAGCATGACCAGACCAAACATAATGAAATCTACAGACATTTCATCAAGGAAAAATTAGACAACGGTTTGATTTCACATTCTACAAGTCTACCAGCTCACAACTTACAGACATGCTCATTAAAGGTCTAAGCAATCCATTTTTCAGTCGATTATAGCCAAGTTGGGAATAGACAATGTCTATTCACCAGATTGAGGTGAAGTGTTAGTGTATATGTGTAATTTAATATGTAAGGTTATATAGTAAGATATTGGTGTAAAATTAATGTTAGGGTTTCCTTTCCTGTACTAAGAATCATGTATTTATAGGTCATTTTCTCTCAACAATATTCATTCTATTCTTTCAAACTCTCCCATCCAGACAATCATTGTTCAAAACGTGTCACCACCAAGTCGAAACTTCCTTATATTTGGCTCCCAGCAGAAGCCCCAAATATTTGATCCTCACCAAGTCATATTTTGCAAGCTTAATGTGGATGCCAAATACTGTTTGGAAACTTAACAAAGTACATTTAAAATTGAGTAAAGTCCTCTCACTCGGTTCACAAAAAAGCAATATATCATCAGCAAAAAATAAATGAATTACCTCCTCCACACGCCCACCATCCCCTACCTTTAACCCCTTGAACATCCCAAAATCTCTAGCCCTCAAGGACATTCTGTTGAGTGTCCCCATAATAACGATAAACATAAGAGAGGACAAAGGATTTCCTTGTATGTGTATGAGTTCTTTGTTAGCTCTAAGAAAGATGATAGCATAAAAGCAAATGAAGGGGTAGAAATACAAGATCTGATCCACTTACGCCATTTGTTCCTATAACTCATTCTCTCCATCATGTAATCGAGGAGTCATCAGTTCATATGATCATAGGCTTTCTCCCCTACTAAAGCATTTAGTTATGGGCCAATGAACATCATCACTTAGAAATTTTTGAATGATTTAGTGTTTTTCTACATTTACTTATGTACGGGCTCTTTAAGAGAGAACACTACAATCTCTCGAGGACGGAAGTATTCAAACTTTCAATGAAACTCTATATATTTGAGTTCAAATTTTTGCCAAGTGAGGGAGAATGATGAAGAAAGGGATTCAAAAATGGAAGAATTTTCCTGGCAGGAAACATTTTTGTAATTATTTTGATATCTTAGCATTATTAAATTGTTTACTATTTAGCAAATAGTAGTTAGTTTTAGTAAGTTCCAACTTTGATTAGAATTTAGGAACTTTCGGGTTTGTCTACATTATAATCAGTGTTGTAATTTGTGCCTATACAGGAGTAACAAATATAGAAAGTAGAAGATAAATCTGAATTCAGAATTTCTGTAATTACGTCCTCTGTCTCTAGCCTACCATGTTCCTTTTATCTCTTTCTGTAATTCTTTGCTTCAATCCTTAATTTCCTTCAATGTTTCTGTTATTCTTCCATTTCTTCACCTAAATTTCCGATACTTCTGTACTGTCATGGATAAGTTGGTTTTATACTCTACTTGCCCTACATCATCTGTCCTCCAGTGAAGCCATCAACTGAACCACTATGAGAGCAAGAGAGAGGCCTTCCAGGAATTCATCCATTTTGGTTGCCAAATCAACAAAGTTTGAGGTTACGTTCATCCCATACCCAGAAATTATTATACATTCTTTACAGACAAATAGTTTCAAGTCGTGCAGTAGTGTTTCCATTACAAAGTGCAGAATTTTATTTCATCAGTTCCTAATAAAATCAAATAGACATCTTCATTAACACGATCAATAACATTCAGAAAGGACCAAAGAAACACTGAACACTAAATATATATCAAAGGAAATATAGAGTAAGAAGGATGCAAAAGAACATTTTACATGAAGGAGAAAATAAGGAGTAAAGAACAAGTCCACCACGAAAAATAAACAAAAAAAAAAATCAAGTTATCCTCTTACCCTTCATACTCTGAGCCAATATCTGGTAATTTATCTCTACTGACTTGAGCAAGGTAGCTCCTAAGAAAGAGCCCCCGTATTGGATGCTGAACACCACGACACATCTCTACAAGATCTTTAAGAACATCCTTTGCAGGTACCTCCTTAGTTTTGATGTATACAGACCCTACCGTACATAGGAGATACCTGGTAGATTAACAAAGGAAATTTCAAAAACCTGACAAAGAGAATAAAATAATATTTTAAGGATATGACATGCAAATTTCATGAAGCACTTAAGCTCTTGGCTTTTGCACTTTCAACCTCAAGAAAAAAGAGAAGTTAATCGTAGCTTATGCAAGTAGGCAAATCAGCATTCCTCAAGAAATCAAAGGATAAATAATCAGGATGTACCATAAAGTACATAAACGTAGTTAATTCACATATCTGAAGGATGAAGGCCCCACATTGAGCTTTCTTGTTCAGGGAAACATGAATTGCAATTCCCAGCGTTTATAAACATAATCAAAAGAAAATCTGTGTCAGACATATTTCTTCCACAGAGTTTCCAGTGATTGGTACTATATACAATATTTTATCTAAAAGCTACAACAATTAAGCTGGCCCGATATCTTATATATTAAACATATATTCTGTCATTTCTCCTACACAAAGAATAGGAATGCATTCTTTATGTGGGAGAACTTTCACTGATTCTTATCAACTCCAAGGCTGGATCTAACAATAGCATTTAAAAATTATATATAACAGAGACTACTTCCAGTAAAATCAGAAGAGGCTAAAACTAAATGACACTAAAATGTTGAGACGAGGAAATTTTATCTTACCCAAATTGCTTGATCGTGACAACAAATTTTTTATGTCAAGTCATAAACCTCAACTCTTACCGAATGGGAACCAAGAGAGTTGAGACCAATGAGCTAAGAAGGTTTGGCATGATTGGGACAGGTATCAATATATTATTTTTAGGAATGTGAGAAGAATTAATGCCGCAAAAGGCTAAAACCTTCAATTAAATTAAGGTCTTACATAAACTGGTACCGCACACATACCAAGTTCATTCAAGTGAACATTGCAAACGCACGTGTCTCTCATTAACTAATCAGAAGATTGAAATTCTAAGAAATTGTGAAACTTCTTGCCACTTACAGTCTAGGCAAAATGTTGCCAGCATGCTGAACAAGCTCGTACAAATCGATAACTGACACGCCGTGCCTGCTCTCGTCTTTGAAGAATATCTCCAGCTTCCTCAATTCATCGAAAGCTCTCATATCTAAATCACCAAACAAAAATTAATACCAGCCAAATCAATCACAATCGCCTAAAATTTAAATATATATGTGTGTGTGTTTTTGTCAAAATTCAATTCATATGGCTTGATCAGTCAGAAGAGGAAAACGAACTCACAGAGGTCGTAGTATTTGTGAGGGGAGAGTTTCGAGGTGCGGAGCTCCGATAGCATCTGAGCAGAGTATTTGAGAGCCTCTCTGAGATTGTTAGAGTCCTGAAAAAAAAAAAAAAAAAAAAAACAGATCAAAGATTGAAACAAATTAGGGTTCTATAACCCAAAAATCAAGAATATAAACTGAGATTGTGTGATCTTAATTTGAGTACCAAAGAGCGATGCATGTAAAAGGCGTTGTGTTGAATGCCCGCGATCCCCTCCGCAAGCCATTTATCTTCGTCCTCGGCAACGCCCAGCATCATTTTCATGTATCCCCCCGCTGGCCGTGTGTGGAGAGGTTGAAACCTTGAACAACGTTTATGTTCTGACACAGAGAAATTGGGGTTCTACTTTTTAATTCAAGCACCCATTATTGCAGTTAAGCTTTAATATATATATATATATATATATATATATATATATACGGGAAAAGTAGCGTCCCCACTCGCAGGTGAAATGAGAAACGCATGCGAGAATTTCCATAGCTTCCCATTTTTCTTTTTATTTATATATACAAAAAAAAATATATGATTAAATTTATTAATAATTTACAAGAATTTCTTTATTTTATTACAAAAATACCTTTTTATGTTAATATTGTAGAAACTTTATATTATAAAATTTTACCTACAATCATCTACAAAATTACTTGAGAATAAAATAAAATAATTCTGGTTAACATGTTAATCACTAAAAATATGTTATTGTAATAAAAATAATATCTATACATGTATTCCTATACTAACCATACAAACCATTAATAAATTATATTACACCATAGGAGGAAACCAATTGGTTCTACACTCATTTTCTTTCTTATTTTTTATTTTGTTTCTCCAACTTTTGTTTTCCAAATAAATCAATTTTTATATTTAATTTTGTATAAACTATCCTACATTTTGAATATATTTTACTTTTTTAGTAGATAATTAAAGTATACATTTATAATTATTTTTTAAAAATTTAACATTTATTATAATTTAATTTTTAATATTTTTTTATTAATAATTTAATCCCCTTTTTAGACATTCAATTTTTTTTTTCATTTTCTAACAAATAAAATAAATTAAAAAAATCGTGAACTAAATTATAACAAAAAAATATTATAAATTAAATTATAATGAGTGTTAATATTCATAAATTAATTTATTATTTTTATTTTAATTATCGTTAAATTAATTATAAATAAATTATTTAATTCGAGTAAATAAAATATTTTTTTTAAGAAGTAGATGTGGTTGTGTGCGCTATTAGTAATTGTTGCTTAAAAAATTATTAATACATAGTAATAATATAAATTATAAAATATTTATAGTAAATATAATTTTTTTAAAAAATACGGATATTTTTGAAATTGGTATTTTATTAAAATTTGTGACTATTTCTTTAAATAAATATTTAATGTTCAAATTTAACTTGCTGCTTTAAAATAATTTGTTCAGCAATGTCAAAGAGTTGAGATTATTGAAGGCGGCTCACCCTTCCTCCAGTGTGGAGACACCACGTTTAAATAAAGTTTTACTTCTTGTCCATTAAAAAACTAAAAGTCTTATTAAATGTACTGACAAGAATGGCGGCGAATCTGTATTTTAGTGCAGTAGTTGAGTTCTATATACATATAATAATGATAATTATATAATACAAGTAAAGTAAAACCAAGTTCAAAAGATTCAAAGTAAGCAGATGCGTGTCCTCTTAACGTTCTTCATTCAAAAAGTTCAATCAGGTTTTTCATAATTTAAAGGCTAATGTTTTTTATTGGGTTTCCTGGTAAGACCCCCAATAGACTTTGAATTCTCTTGCTGTCTGTTTAAATCCGTCAACTTGGATTGCAAGGTTTGTTCTTCAGGTCGTTGGTGATAGCTACGTTCTTGAAATCCACTACTGTAATCTAGTCTTATCATCATAAATTCGTAATTTTAATTCATATTCAATCCGGAGAGGCGACTGAAGCAACTGGGTTCTCTGCAAATTCAAAAGTTAGAGAAGTAGAGTATCGTTAATTAATGATGAAGAAGACATGTTTAGCAAGAAGGTTCCACAAAAAGACGCGAGTGTTTTATGGCATCCTGGTGAACGGACATGCCCCTGATAAGGAATTTCTCAGCTGTGACCTTGTAGAGGTTGTAAAATTAGGACCGCATCTCCTCCTTCCTGTAATTTCCTTCCCAGGTACGTTATATACGTATACGTTTGAAGTTGAAACTTCGTAATTTAACAGGGGAAGCTTTTGAATGAATATATTTAGAGACCATCAATTTCTTTATTGCAGAGAAAGTATCTGATGAAAACAGCGGATCTAATGCAACTCAGGATGTAGAAAGAGATGATGTTGGTTTCAAGAAGGCAAGTCCGTTGAGATGTATTTCGATAATGAGAAGAGAGATCCCAGAAGAATCATCTCTTGGTTGGCCTTTACTTCTTGGAGCCAATTCTCCATGTAATAAAGAAACAAAATTTTCTACAACTAATAAATGGGCGTTTGATCTGCCTCGTCTTGATAAAAGAGTAGCTATCGTCAACCAAAACTTAGAGGAATACGATGTTAGCGCAGAGGAAGAATCAAAAGATGAGAGCTCCAATGATCTTTGTTCAAGTTCTTGTTCTTCACCAGCAACCCCAAGTTGGCGTCTTCTCAGGAACAGACTACTTAATGATTCCGATGAAAGTAGGGAGATGTCAGTGGTTGAGTGGGTAATGAACCTACCAAGTCGGTCAACTCAACAACAAGAAGTCAAAATTGCTTTGCCTTGTACGACAAGTGAAGATTCAGTCGAAAGTGATATTTCACCTTCTTGTAAGGATGATTCTGATGAAGATGACAGTAGCCCAACAGCATCGGCCAGAGACAAGGAGCTGTCTCTGAAATTGATCTCCAATGGTTGCAGGCAATTCAGCTACAGAGAGCTCAAGCAAGCGACTTATAATTTCTCCTCAGGTGATTTTAATTGTGATTGATTTAAACCATAGAGACAGAAGCCTCTGTTTTTTTTTTTTTTCCTTTTTCGTTTGAATCTGAAAACCCATTTGGTTTTGTAACAGAGAAATTGATTGCGGAAGGAGGGTGTAGTAGGGTGTACAAAGGGTGTCTGCCCGGCGGCAGAGAATTGGCGGTGAAGATTCTGAAATCATACGAGCAAGCTCTTAATGACTTCGCTTTGGAAGTTGAGATTCTCTCTTCACTCAACCATCAAAACATTACGCCTCTTTCGGGTGTATGCTGTGAAAATGGACTCCTTATCTCCGTCTACGACTTCTTTCCCACTGGAAGTTTGGAGGAAAACCTCCACGGTAATCTTTCTCTTCAATTTCATTATAAAATTTGAATTGAACCCAGTAGAGAATTCTATTGCAAGCTGCGGAAGTTGACAGTGGAGATTGGATTTGGTAACAGGTGGAAGTGTATTGCCATGGGAGACGCGGTTCAAAGTGGGTGTAGCTATTGCGGAGGCTCTAAACTATTTGCACAATCAATGCTCTCCGTCTGTTATTCATAGAGATATCAAATCTTCCAACATTCTTCTTTCTCAAGATTCTCGCCCACATGTACAGACACTTGTTTTATGTACATACACTGGTTTAAGTTTGACTTTATATCTAATGTTTTATTAAATGATGGATGTGTATTTATGTGGGCAGTTATCTGACTTTGGACTTGCCATATGGGGACCTCAGACATCCATTGATGAAGTGGTAGGAACATTTGGGTACATAGCTCCAGAGTATTTTATGCATGGAAGGGTGAGTGACAGAAGTGATATATACTCCTTTGGTGTTGTTCTTCTTGAGCTATTATCTGGAAGGAAACCAATTTATCACGAGGCATTCAAGGGGCAAGAGAGCTTGGTCATGTGGGTAAGTGCTGTAACCCTTTTTCATACAAGAAGTGTAAAATGTCAACATATAATTCACACAAGAATGACTTTGGAGCACACTTACTGCAGGCAAAACCATTACTAGATAGTGGGAACATCGAAGAGTTGATTGACCCAAAATTACATGGCGACTTTAACATTGATCAAATGCACGGAATGGTTTTGGCTGCAACCCTCTGCATCAACCACTCTGCTCAATATCGTCCAAATGCAAACCAGGTAAGTAAACTAAACTTCTCTTCTCTATTAATTTTTTGTGTGATTAATCGAGTTCGAGCTAACATAAAAGTTTTCATTTCCTTTAATTTGACATGTTCAGATATTACAATTATTAGCAGAGGAAAGCGATAAGAACGAATGGATGAATGCTTATATTACAAATTTGAAAGAGACGGAGAAGGAAATGGATGGAGATGACTATTTTACAGGGTTGAGCTGCATCACGCAGCAGCAACTGGATTACTTGCTTTTGGATCCAGATTGTAAAGGAAATGTAAGCATCTTTAAGTCTTGTGTTGATACCGCATCAGCACAGAGCACTGGACAAAAACAGCACTTCACGTTGGAAGATTACTTGAAAGAACAGCACTTCTCGTTGAAAGATTACTTGAAAGATCAGCGTTACTGATTAAATAAAAAACTAATGGCAAACAAGTTTTGAATCTGGTTGCCATGAAGAATAATTCCCTTTTCGCAAGAACAAAAAACGATGTACAGCAACTTTCTCTCTGCACTTAACATGTCCGGAATTGTATTATAGTGGCAGTGAGCATTTTTTTTCTTTTAAAATTCAACTGTATTCTTCCTGTAAATTAAACTGTATTCTTCTTAAAAATTCAGTTTTACATGTTTCTAATCTTAAGAAAAAAAAAGATGATCAAGTATATTATACATATCTTTAGCATTGTAAACTTGGTCATATTAGAGAGAAAAGAATAAGCAAGTTGTACAAAGAAAGTTACTTTAACAAATATGATTATGAATCATATCCAACTTGTAAATCTTGTCTCAAAAGAAAATTGACCAAATCTTCATTTGTTGGAAATGGAGAAAGAATTTCTAAATTATTAGAACTAATTCATGCTAATGTTTGTGGCCTCATGAAAACTCAAGCCAAATGAGGATTTTCTCACTTTATCACATTTACTGATCAAATATCAAGATATGAATTTGCGTATCTTATGAAATATAAATCTAAATCTTTTGAAATGTTTAAAAGATTCCATAGTGAAGTTGAGAAACAAACTGACAAAAGAATTAAAATGCTAAGGTCTGATAGAAGAGAAGAATATCTTAGTGATGATTTTACTAGATATCTCAAAAAGAATGAGATTCTCTCACAATGAACCCCTCTTGGAACACCACAATACAATGGTGTGTCCGAAGTAAGACATCAAACCTTATTAGATATGGTGAGATCAATAATGGGATTTACAGATTTTTTAATTAATTTATGTAGATATACTTTAAAAATTGCAGTATATTTGTTAATAAAGTACCAACTAAATTAATTTTTACAATAGTATATGAGATATAAAAATAACATAAACCGAGGCTTAAGTACGTTAAAGTTTAAAGTTGTCCAACTTATGTTAAGAGATTACAAACTGATAATCTTGACTCAAGATCTAATAAGTGCAGATTTATTGAGTATTCTAGAAAAACAATGAGCTATTATTTCTATCACCCATATGACCATAAAATGTTTGTGACCAGGAGAACAATATTTTTAGAAAGAGAATTTCTTTTTGAATGAAATTATAGTGAAAGAATTAAACTTAATGAAATTCAAGAAACTAATGAATCAATACAAAAAGAAGATCATGAGAAGTAAGTTGAGTAATCTTTAATAGAGATTTTAAAGATGACAAGGAAGTTGTTATCTCTAATGATTGAGGTTCAAAAAACAAATGTTGTTCAAAGACCAGTTAATGAACCTATTCAAAATTATATTGAACAACAACCTAATCTAATACAAAGTGAGCAAGTTGTATACAAACCTCTTAGAAAGTTTGTTAGACAACGTCATACACCAGACATGTTAAATCTTTTAGTGTAAGATGATGTACAAATAAGGTTAATCATGATGATGATGACCCCAAGACTTATGACGAGGCTATACAAGGTTTTGATTATGAGAAATGGATAAAGATCATGGAATCTAAAATAGAATCCATGAAGGTCAACAAAATTTGGATTTTGATTGAAACTTTAAAAACATAAAGTCTATTAGTTGTAAATGAATTTTTAAGAAAAAGATTGGAGCAGACGGAAAGGTGGAAACTTATAAAACCATCTTGTTGCTAAGAGATATCGTTAAAAGAAATGAATCGATAATGATAAAATATTTTTCTTTGTACCAATGTTCAAATCAATTCGGATTCTACTTGTTGTAACTGCATTCTATAATTATGATATATGTCAAATAGATATAAAAACAGATTTCATAAATGATGAGTTGGAAGATAATGTGTTTATAACACAACTTGAAGATATATATATATATGATACATATATATGGTTGATAACTCCTCCATTCATGAGCCTATATATATATATATATATATATATATATATATAACGGTGAGAGTTTGAAAAAAGATAAAAGTGAATTAAAAAAATCAGCTGCACACTAAATAAAAATTTTGGTGAATTTTTTTATTAAAATTTTAACATATATATTGTTTATTTTATCGTATATTTTATTAATTAAAAAATTGAATAATAAGTATTAAATTCGATATGAAGATACGTAGAATATTCGGATTTTAAAATAATTTTAATTTAAGAATTTATTGGCATATATATTTTAAATTTAATTTTTAATCTGTAATATAATTTTTTAAATATAAATAAATTAAATTAGATTATGCACGTATCAGGATCCTACATGTGCTTAAGCTGGCCCACGCCATTTAACATGGCACGATATGTCTCTGTCTGTTTTACTTTTGCTCCGTTGCCGGTCAGAATTGCTACTAACCTCAGAATGGAATTGGATATGGTAGGGCATGAATATCAGCACTGGGTAGGTGCTTGGCCCTTGGCCACAATGTCGAACTCACATGGCATGAAGCACCTTCTTCAGTTTCATTTCTTTTAACCCAGCTGCCTTTTTGCTGCTCAGTTCCAAGAAGCCATTCTAGCTCGCCAGTATCATTCTCATCAAGTGAGGGTGAAGGTGGAAGCCAATCCTCAACCGATGATTTATATAGCATTTCCAGCAGCAACCAGAGGAGATGCACTATTCATTTTGGAACAAAAGGGCGATATTTTATTTGGTCCAGAAGCAACCCCAACAGCTCTGATATTTGTCTTTGTATTAGTGTCTCCATGTTGTTGTTGTGCTTGAGGAATTTCCCGAGCAGGAGCTCTGATATTTGTCCTCGTATTGGTGTCTCGACATTGTTGTTGTGCTCGGGGAATTTCCTGGGCAGGAGCTCTGATATTTGTCCTTGTATTAGTGTCTCGAAATTGTTGTTGTGCTCGGGGAATTTGCTGAGCAGGATGATAAATCCTCCCAGATGTAGAACATACACCTTCCTCATTGGAAGAAGCATCAGCTCCTTCGTGCTTTTTGAAGGAAAACCGAATTGGAATGACTTTTTCTGCCATCATTAAAATGAAATGTCAGCATATAAACAAAAGAAAAGCACAAACAAAGGCCACCAAGCCTAGAAAACAGAAGTTGGGAGGACAAACCATTGTTGTGGCTTTCAGTAGAAGGTGAAGCATGCCTTTTTCTCTTGTTGCTGTTCTGTGTACTGTCGGACAAATAGAGAAGGTTCTGAGACGAGATGGGTTGCTCGTTCTCTACAGTAAGATTACTCTTCACCTGTTCAGCTTCTTCTTCTCGTTGCTTTGGAAGACTATTTCCAATCACATCACCAGCAATCTTTTTGAGATCTGCAGATATTTCAAGGGACTTTAGCTTCTCTTTTTCTTTCCTTTCTTTCTTTCTTTCCTTCCTTTTTCTTCTCTTTGGCTTGTTCTGCTTTGTCCTTCTCTTTTCTCTTATGGAGCTTTAATTGACCAGAAACAATTTCAGACCACAGGTCTAAGATGGCCAAAGAAGGACCAAATGAAACGCGGACATCCACAAAAGAGAATAAAATCCAATTCCCTTTGTTCAATCACAAGGAATCATAAAAACTTAAATCTGAAATAAGGACCTTATTATAAGGGACATAAGGATTAGGGGTAAAATGTCTCTATACATGGTCAATTTGCAGGAACTCCTATATGCATGTCATAACCAGACAACCCAGAGAAAACTCACAAAACTTCTCTACCCATGAAACCAAACCCCTATTAATGACACATCTACCGGCTTATAGAGCTTGCAAAGCACAGTTTATAAGCCACACCTGATAAACCAGACATATCACTGGCTGAACCAGATATTGTTTGATTAAAGATAAGTGGCTTGACAAAAAAACAAGTCAGAGAAGGCAGCACGACACCATGGTACAACGGATCATTTTACCAAAATTTCTCAATTTCGAAGACAGATGTGGGGCTCTGGAGGGCATTCGATTCAGTAAAAAATGGAATCTCAACCCAAGTTTCCAATGGAAAGCTCAACTTGGAGATAATGTTTACTTCACCACTGAATTCAGTACAGAAATGTAATTATAATATTACAAGTTCACAGTTTCCTTTCAAAAGAGCCAAAAGAAACAATCATCTAATTGTCATATCATGTCAGATTAGTTCTAAGCCCATGAAACCTCTTACTAACATTCAATAAAGTTACATGCACCTCAAGCACCAATTCTGTTGGTATCATGTGAAATCTGTTGACTAATGAGTTTTTCTTTTTAATAAAAACTAATGCAAATCTCCAGAAAAATTAAGATGAGTTGTTGGAAATGTACAACAAATTAACACAAATCGAAAATTTGTGGAACATGTATAATTAAATCATTGGGAATCTGATTTAATGTTTATGCTGACTACTTTGAATTTATTTTCTATTTGAGAATCTGATATATGCTAAAAAAACCAACAAAAAATTATTCTGGCAACTTTTTCTTTTCTTTTTTTTTTTATTTGTATTTTGCTCTCTATTTTTCTAAACTTCTTCAACTTAATTTTTTTATAAAACTCAACAGTAGTATCAGAGCAGTTTTTTTAAGGGATTGTGTTCCTCCTTTAAAAAAAAAAGTCTTCAAATCAATTTATCAGCTTTACCAGTATTTAGGGGGGAGAATTATGATTATTGAGCAGTGAGAACGAAAACTTATCTTCTTGCCTATGATCTGTGGGGTGTTATGGAGGATGAATATGTAAAAGTTTCATTGCCCGGAAATCCCACATTACCACAAATTAGGCAAGACGCAGAAGGGTCCGTGAGGAATTTTAAAGCTCTTTCAATTCTTCATTCTGCAGTGTTTGAAGACATATTCACAAGACTGGTGACCTACAAAACAGTCAAGAAAGTTTGGGCCTATTTGAAAGAAGAATATGCATGAAATGCTAAAGTGAGAGGTGTGAAATTGTTGACTCTAAAAAAAGAGTTTGAGCTGTTAAGAATGTAGGATAGAAAAAGTATCAAAGAGTATTTTACAAGAGTTATGAATCTTGTTACTCAAATGAGATTGCTTGGAAGAGACTTCAAATATCATAGAATGATTGTAGAAATGATGATTAGCCTCCCCTAGAAGTTTGAATCAAAGCGAAGGAACATGTGATCTTGAGAAACTTATTGTTGCTGAACTTCTCAATAAACTATAGGCTCAAGAGTTAATTGTTTCAATCAGAAATGACGAGGTCACTGAAAATACTTTTCAAGCAAGACAGATGTACAAGTTTAGGACCTTAACTTCAAAAGATGAAGCTCAATCCTCAGCAAATAAAAGGAGGTAACCACAAAATTCAAAAGATTCATCAAGAAAAAGGAAAATATCTTCCTTGTGGAAGTTGTGGTAAATCCAACCATTATAAGAGCAAATGTTGTCATGTACAATGTAAGATTTGCAAAAACTGTAGTCATTCAGAGAAGATGTGCTGGAAAAAAAAAATCTAGCATCACAATAAAAGAATGAGACTAAAAAGCAACAACAACTACTTCAACAACACCAAATCTATTTTGCTGAGAAACATGTGTAGTGGGAAAGTCATCTTTTCATGATGACTGAGGCATTTTGTGTGCGAAGAAATAATTTGTGGTATGTGAATAGTGGATACACAAGTCGTATGGCTAAGGATCATATGTTGTTCAGCAATTTGGATGTTAATTATAGAATTAAAGTGAAACTTATCAATGGAACAGTCATAAAAGCTAAAAAAAAAGGCTCAATACTGATTCAAACTAAGCAAGGTACCAAACTCATAATTGATGTGCTCTTTATTCTTACTTTAGAGCAAAATTTGTTGAGTATTGCTAAAATTCAAAACAAGAGCTATTCCATTTTGTTCGAAAATGATTACTGCTTTATTTATGATCATGCAAATGTGTTAGTAGTATATATCAAGAAAAATGAGTAACTATGTGTTTAGTTTAAAATATACAAACCAACATTCTTTTGTTGCTAAGAATGATTTAACATGGTTGTAGCACAAAAGATTTGGTCATTACAATGTTGACTCTTTAAAGTTTATGCAAAAGAGTAGAATGGTTACTAATATACTTAAGCTAGCTGATTGTAAAGCTCAGACCAAGGGTTATAGAGTTTACAATGCGGTGGCAAGAAAAGTTTTTCTCAGTGAAGATGTGCTTGTTGATGAATTAATATTCTTGAATTGGGATAAGAAACAAGCTGAAGTAAAAAAACTCATACAAGATGCACTATTGTAGCTTCAAGTTCCTCAAGTGTTGCTGAAAATATTTAAATTGATTTTGCAGAATTTGATGATCCAGCTACAAACACACGAACAACAAAGACTAAGTTATTGGCAGAGGATTATGGAATGTGCAACTTAATCATCATTGAACTTATAAACTATGAAGCGCTTATGATGTATAAAAAGTGGCAGCTTACTATGGAGAACGAGATTAACATAATCAATGAAAGTGACACTTGGCAGCTTGTACCAAGGCCTGAAAATGAGCATGTTATTGGAGTCAAATGGGTATATAGGACTAATTCAACTCTCATGGTTCCATTTTCTCATTCAAAGCAAGGTTGGGGGTGAAGGGTTATGCACAATTTTCAGAAGTGGACTATGATGATACCTTTGCACCTGTAATAAGGCATGACACCATCAAATTGTTGGTGACTTTAGCAGCAAAACTAAATTGGAGGCTTTAAAGGAAATGCGGATATGGTATACAAGTTGAAGAAGACTTTGTATAGCCTCAAACAGCCACTTCCAAGAGGCAAATTTGAAGATCTGAGGTGAAAACTATATGTGTTCAAAGAAAAACTCAAGAATGAGTGTTGACTTATGAGTCTTTTTTTAAATAAAAGACCGATACAAATCTCCAGAAAAATTAACACAAGGTGTTGGAAATATGCAGCAAACTACACAAGTTGAAAATATGCAGAAAATTAATACCAGCTGTTGAAAATATGCAGATTTACATTAAATCAACATTGGAAATCTGTTGTTTGGAACATGTGTAATGAATAAATCTGATTCAATATTTATGTTGACTACTTCAAATTTATTTTCCATTTAAGGAGTTGATGTATGCTAAAAAATATCAATCAAAAATCATTTCAGCAACTTTTTCTTTTTTATTCCTTGTACTTTGCTCTCTATTTTTATAAACTTTCTCAACTTCTCAGTCAATTTTTTCACAAGACTCTGCAAAATCAAACACTGAACGACATTTAAATTTTCATAGTTGCTTTATCTAAAGAGACTAAGCTTACAACTGCTTATCATTTACGCTTGAGTTCACAGGTGCAGGAAAATCAGTTAGTGAACACAGTTTTATGGCCTATTCCACCAAGGAACTGTGTTCCAATTTCCTTAGCACTCAAAAGGCAAAGCAGAAACAATACCCAAATTAATACTGACAAGAAACTACATTCCCTTCACAAACGCCTATTTGATATTATTCATACACAACATCTTTAAAGTTTTTGCAGGTACTAGTACAAATTTCACCTGCGTGATATGAATCATAAAGAGGATTTTCTTACAGAACCATAGTTTTGAAAAACAACCATATTTGCAACATGTCAAGCAGTTGAAGAATCATCTCTTCGTTGGCCTTTACTTCTTGGAACCACTTCTCCATGTATTGAAGAAACCAAAATTTCTACAATTAATAAATGGGTGTCTAATCTGCCTCGCGTCCTGATAAAAAAGTAACTATCATCAACCAGAACTCAGAGGAATACGATGTTAGCTCAGAGGAAGAATCAAAAGATGAGAGCACTAGAAATCGTGATCTTTATTCAAGTTCCTGTTCTTCACCAGCAACCCCATGTTGGCATCTCCTCAGGAACAGACTACTTAATGATTCTGATGAAAGTAGGGAGATGTTAGTGGTTGAGTGGGTAATGAACCTGCCAAGTCGGTCAACTCAACAACAACAAGAACTCAAAATTGCTTTGCCTTGTATGGCAAGAGAAGTTCAGTCCAAAGTGATATTTTACCTTCTGATGAAGATAACAATAGCCCAACAACATCAGGAAGTTGGCAACCCAGAGAAAAGTAGCTGTCTTTCAAATTGATCCCCAACGGTTGAAGGCAATTCAGCTATAGAGAACTTAAGCAAACGACTTGTAATTTCTCCTCAGGTGATATTATTTGAGATTGATTGCGGAAGGAGGGTGTAGTAAGGTGTACAAAGGGTGTCTGCCCGGCGGCAGAGAATTGGCCGTGAAGATTCTGAAATCATACAAGCAAGCTGTCAATGATTTCGCTTTGGAAGTTGACATTCTCTCTTCACTTAAACATCAAAACATTTTGCCTCTTTTGGGTGTATGCTGTGAAAATGGACTCCTTATCTCCGTCTACGACTTCTTTCCCACTGGGAGCTTGGAGGAAAACCTCCACGGTAATCTTTTTCTTCAATTACATTATAAAATTTGAATCGTACCCAGTAGAGAATTCTATTGCAAGCTGCGGAAGTTGACACTGGAGGTTGAATTTGGTAACAGGTGGAAGTGTATTGCCATGGGAGACGCGATTCAAAGTGGGTGTAGCTATTGCAGAGGCTCTAAACTATTTGCACAATCAATACTCTGTGCCTGTTATTCATAGAGATATCAAATCTTCCAACATTCTTCTTTCTCAAGATTCTTGCCCACATGTACATACACTTGTTTTATATACATACATTGGTTTAAATTTGACTTTATATCTAATGTTTTATTAAATGATGGATGTGTATTTATGTGGGCAGTTATCTGACTTTGGATTTGCCATATGGGGACCTCAGACATCCATTGATGAAGTGGTAGGAACATTTGGGTACATAGCTCCAGAGTATTTTATGCATGGAAGGGTGAGTGACAGAAGTGATATATACTCCTTTGGTGTTGTTCTTCTTGAGCTATTATCTGGAAGGAAACCAATTTATCACGAGGCATCCAAGGGACAAGAGAGCTTGGTCATGTGGGTAAGTGCTGTAACCCTTTTTCATACAAGAAGTGTAAAATGTCAACATATGATTTACGCAAGAATGACTTTGGAGCACACTTACTGCAGGCAAAACCATTATTAGATAGAGGGAACATCGAAGAATTGATCAAATGCATAGAATGGTTTTGGCTGCAACCCTCTGCATCAACCATTCTGCTCAAAAACGTCCAAATGCAAACCAGGTAAATAGACTAAACTTCTCTTCTTTATTATTATTATTATTTGTCA
The DNA here is from genome assembly GCF_054855325.1 of Carica papaya. Taxonomy (NCBI): domain Eukaryota; kingdom Viridiplantae; phylum Streptophyta; class Magnoliopsida; order Brassicales; family Caricaceae; genus Carica; species Carica papaya. The sequence continues at coordinate 28,692,775 of NC_142309.1, forward strand.
TTAATGGAGTTTGAGCTAACATAAAGGTTTTCGTTTCCTTTAATTTGACATGCTCAGATATTACACTTATTAGCAGGGGAAAGTGATAAGAATTGATTACTGCCTATACTACAAATTTGAAAGAGACAGAGAAGGAAGTGGATGGAGATGACTATTTTACAGGGTTAGATTACTTGCTTTTGGATCTAGATGGCAAATGCAATGTAACCATCTTTTAAGTCTGGCGTTGATACCGCATTAGTAGAGAGCATTGGACAAAAACAGCACTTCACCTTGAAAGATTACTTGAAAGAAGAGCACAACTGATTAAGGAAAAAACTAATGGCAATCACGCATTGAATCTTCTGATTGGCATGAAGAATACTTCCTTTTCGCAAGAAAAGAAAACAATGTACAGCAACTTTTTCCCTACGTTTAACATGTCTGGATATCTATCATTTAGCAGTGAGAAAATTTCTTTCTTCTAAAAATCAACTGTATTCTTCCCGTAAATTAAACGAGCAACTAATTACACTCAACAAAACTTTTCTTTGCTCGAGTAATTTCAAAAATTTCTCCCCCAAAGAACAAGACAGAACACGGCACATGCTTAAAGTTTGGAAGAAAGAAATAACAAAAGTCCAAAAGAATTCACACGCAACAATAGATAGTCAGCACTTCCACTAAGAAAGAACACTCCTACCACCACAACATACGTAGAGAAACTTCTTAATGGAAGGGACAAAAAGATTTCATTTATTTCTGCCCTCGTAACGGGAACATACATGTTACAGCTCTGGCTTCTATAAACAGCACCTTAACACCATTGAGAACGCAAAAAAATTCAATGCTAACCGCTATACAAAAATTCCTCAACAAAAAAAGGTGCCGTCAAAAAAATTCTGAGCCACAGCACTGCAACTGCAGTACCTTAGCATTTCCATCTGAAATGGTGCTTCCGCTGGCCCACACCATTTAACACAGCACAAGATGTCTCTGTCTGTTTTACTTTTGCTACATTGCCAGTCAGAATTGCTATTAACCTCAAAATGGAATTGTATATGGTAGGGCATGAATATCAGCACTGGGTAGGTATTTGGCCCTTGGCCACAATGTTGAACTCACATGGCATAAAACACCTTCTTCAGTTTCATTTCTTTTAACCCTACTGCCTTTTCGCTGCTCAGTTCCAAGAAGCCATTCTAGCTCACCAGTATCATTCTCATCAAGTGAAAGTGAAGGTGGAAGCCAATCCTCAACCAATGATTTATATAACATTTCTATACTGCGGGCCTTATTACCACTAGAGGCAGATACATTTCCAGCAGCAACCAGAGGAGATGCACTATCAATTTTGGAACAAGTGGGCGATACTTTATTTGGTCCAGAAGCAACCCCAACAGCTCTGATATTTGTCCTTGTATTAGTGTCTCGACATTGTTGTTGTGCTCGGGGAATTTCCCGAGCAGGAGCTCTGATATTTGTCTTCGTATTAGTGTCTCGACATTGTTGTTGTGCTCGGGGAATTTCCTGGGCAGGAGCTCTGTTATTTGTCCTTGTATTAATGTCTCGACATTGTTGTTGTGCTTGGGGAATTTCCTGAGCAGGATGATAAGCTGTCCTCCCAGATGTAGAACATACACCTTCCTCATTGGAAGAAGCTTCAGCTCCTTTGTGCTTTTTGAAGGAAAACCGAATTCGAATGACTTTTCCTGCCATCATTAAAATGAAATGTCAGCACATAAACAAAGGAAAAGCACAAACAAAGACCACCGAGCCTAGAAAACAGAAGTTGGGAGGACAAACCATTGTTGTGGCTTTCAGTAGAAGGTGAAGCATGCCTTTTTCGCTTGTTGCTGTTCTGTGTACTGTCGGACAAATAAAGAAGGTTCTGAGATGAGATGGGTTGCTCATGCTCTACAGTAAGATCACTCTTCACCTGTTCGGCTTCTTCTTCTCGTTGCTTTGGAAAACTATTTCCAATCACATCATCAGCAATCTTTTTGACATTTGCAGATAGTTCAAGGGGCTTTAGCTTCTCTTTTTCTTTCCTTTCTTTCTTTCTTTCCTTTCTTTCCCGTTTCTTCTCTTTGGCTTGTTCTGTTATGTCCTTCTCTTTTTTCCTCTGGAGCTTTAATTGACCAGAAACAATTTCAGACCACAGGTCTAAGATGGCCAAAGAATGACCAAATGAAAAGGGAACATCCACAAAAGAGAATAAATCCAATTCCTTTGTTCAATCACAAGGAGTCACAAAAACTTAACTCTGAAATAAGGACCTTATAAGAGACATTAGATTAGGGGTAAAAGGTCTATCTATACATAATTGACAACAAACTCCTATATGCATGTCGTAACCAGACAACCGTGAGCAAACTCACATAAACTTCTCAACCCATGAAACCAAACCCTTGTTCATGACACATCTATCGGCTTATTGAGCTTATAAAGCACATTTATAAACCACACCTGATAAACCAGACACATCACCGGCTGAACCAGTTAGATGATTTGATTAAAAATAAGTGGCTTGACAAAACACATTTATAAGCCACACCTGATAAACCAGACACATCACCGGCTGAACCAGTTAGACGATTTGATTAAAAATAAGTGACTTGACAACAAACAAGCCAGAAAAAGCAGTATGACACCATGGTACAATGAATCTATCTATTTTTTTTCAATTTCGAAGACAAGATGTGGGGCTTTGGAGGGGCATTCGATTCCATTAAAAATTGAATCTCAAAACCAAGTTTCAATTCTACCTCTGCGATTTTTCATTCCATCCAGTCATCTCTCCTAAATATACTTATATAACTACTTCAAAATGAAGTAAGAAAACCTCAATTTGGAGACAACATTTACTCAACCACAGAAGTCAGCAGCGAAATCTAATTATAATATTACAAGTTGGCAGTTTCCTTTCAAAAAAGCCAAAAGAGAAAATCATCTAATCGCCATATCATGTCAGATTAGTCCTGAGGCCATGAACCTACTTAATACCATTATATAAAGTTACACGCACCTCAAGCACAAATTCCGTTGGTAACATGCGAAATCAAACACTGGACAACATTTAAATTTCATAGTTCCATCTAAGAGACTCAATTACAACTGCCCATCAATTATACTTGAGTTGACAAGTACGGGAAAATCAATTAGTGAACACAATTTTATGGCCTATTCCACCAAGGAATTGCATTCCAATTTCTTTAACACACTCAAAAGGCAAGGCAGAAACAGCATAACAACAAGAAGCCATATTCCTCTCACCATTCTAACAAACGCCTATTTGTTATTATTTATACACCACATCTATAAAGTTTTTACAGGTATTAGTACAAATTTCACCTGAGTGATATATATATATACATACAGAGGATTTTCTTACAGAACAATAGTTTAGAAAAACAACCATACGTGCAACATGCCAAGCAGTCGAGGATTTAATACGATAATCCTCTTTTAAGTTATGCTATAATCGTGAACAGCTTATAACATGACCTCCACAAAGAACGAGGTCTGCTCAACCAACCTTAATCGATTCGATCAAGGCCTGACCGGAAACCCCGTTCCTCGCGTACCCAGGAGGCGGGTAGGGAAAGCACCGCGACATATCTTTTCAGATTTCACAAACAACGTTTCTTGCGTTAGATCGAAAAGAAGGGTGTTCCTTGATAAGTGTTCGAATCAGAATTGTAGAAAGAACAAGAAGTCTTTTTCCTGTGATCTAAAAACCAGTAAAAAGATCTCTCAAAGAATCGCTGAAAGAACGCAAATCCTCCGATTAGGGTTTTCTTGATAGGAGGAGAAAAAAAGGAAGGCGACTGCGTAAGTTAATTTGCGGGGTGAAGGGGTGGGACTCAGGGCTATATATAGGGTCGAGATGCCCGGCTTCTACACACCGACCTAGTAGTTTCATACCTACCTGAATTACCGAAATTACCCTTCGGTTTATTGGCCCAAACTAATACACTTATGGGCCCCACGTGATTACTTTGGGCCCAAGTCATCTTTGATTGAGGCTGAACTCCGCTGTGCACGAAAGCCCAACGGACTGGGGCTCCAAAGGTGCCCAGCCCAGCCCATCCCAGGGAGATCCCTCTCGAAACTCGAATAGTATCGTTTGGGGCGCGGATGATTTGGGGAACCACCAGAGCGACGGGATACCACGGCTGCTGCAAGGCGACGTCATCTTCAACGCTGCCCATAAAGAGCAGAGAGAGAGAGAGAGAGAGGGATGTCGTTTTTTACACAGGGCAGGCCGTGCAAGAGGGAGAAAGCCAGAGAGCTGGGGAAGAAGAAGATATGAAATAGGTGAATCAGTCAAATGACGAATTTGACATGAAATAACGTTGAAGGAATCTAACTCGGTGGGAGCCTGGGAGGTTATTTTGGGGATTCCAGTAGCGTCACTATCTTGAAATCTTCACGCGCGTCACTGGTGCGTTTTCTCACCGGACACCTGTTCATTTTCTACGTAACGGGAAGCACGTCAATTGAATTTAATAACTAGTTTCATAAACCCTAGTTAAACCCCGCGAACCTGGCTAAATAAGCTGGTTTTGTTTTTCGACCAGCGGTAGTAATTAGGTGGAGACTGTGAGAAATAATCTCGGAGAGGGAAGGCAATTTGGGTTGGTAAATTGGGACCATGAGGGGAGTAAATGGACGCGCCATTTTAAGCCGAGCCATTTCCGGCTTCGTCAGCGGCAACAGCTCCGCAGCCACTCGACGTCTGCTGCATCGAGGGGCTGTGTTAAGCACCCATAGTTCTTCACTAAAACTCACCGATCGATTGGGAATACCGAGCCCCTCTCCGGGACGTGATGCTACGAGCACTATGTTCTTCTCCATAGCGGCCTCGTCCCTGGCTCAAGAGCTGCACGCTAAGGAGCCGCCACGCTCCGGGAAGTTCAGCCCCACCGACGTCGTTCTCTATCAGTATGAAGCTTGCCCTTTCTGCAACAAGGTTAAAGGTGATTTCACTATCTCGTTATCTTTCGAGTCTCTCTATGTACGTTTGCGAAGGCTTGCCTTCTCTATGTAAGAAAATGAATGGTCGAAGTTTGACTTCTTGTGAATTTAAGCATTGCTAAGCATGAATTCTAGTTTTTATAAGTTGTTTTGGGAGAACAAGGTCAATTTTGTCTTGTGTTGGTTGAGGTAAAGATGAGAGTAAGAAAGTAACCTGTTGTGATTGAAACCATTAGCAAACTGGAATGATTAGGCGGGATGTGTTAGTTACTGGATTTTGCAAAGGTTATAGACCATTTCTTTAATGGCTTTCCACTACTTTTTGGTATTCGAACAGAGTAATCCATTATAACTTACCACTTAAGCGAAGAGTGCTATTGTGGGAGAACAGTCTTGGACCTGATCACTGTGCCTGTCTAGCTTTTAATTATATGTCATATAGAACTATGTCAATAGGTTTTACTTCGTTCTTTTTCTCTTGATTTGATTATCTGCTGCTATTCTATTAATGTATTTGATTGTCATATATAAATTATTATGTTTTGAAGCCATCTTAAACCAATTTGTTTATTATTTAGTATTTACTGCCTTTTTGTTCAATTCTTATCGTCTTTTGTACTTGAAGTACTGGAATATTTATTTGGATGTAAAATTCGATCGTAATACATGTTTAAACTAATTATATTTCTTCTTTTGTGGTCCTCGGCCATGAATTTTTCTTTTCTTAACTGGCTTAATAAGAATAAGAAATTAACCTAGCTTGAAACCTGAAAATGGAATTTGAATAATGTTCTAATTCCAACCTTGTCTCACATTTGGTAGATTTCGTTTTTGGACCAAAAGTAAAAAAGTATTTGAATACTTGGACTGTGATTTTTCTTATCCCTTCATGGATTCTTTCTTCCTTTCTTTTTTCTATCTGGTCAGCATTCTTGGATTATTACAATATTCCTTACAAAGTTGTGGAAGTCAATCCCATCAGCAAGAAGGAGATCAAGTGGTCTGATTATAAGAAAGTGCCAATACTTACAGTTGATGGTGAACAGATGGTTGATTCTTCAGGTGTTTAGCCATTTCCTCTTTTTTTTCTCTCTTTAACATGGCAGTGGGATTTTATGTTAGTTTATTGTTTTGGTTCTTAACCTCCAGTTTTGACTCTGTTTGTGTAGATATAATTAATATCTTGTTCCAAAAGATTAATCCTGGTGAACCTTGTGGTGATCTTGATGAAGAGAGCAAATGGTGCAAGTATGGTTACTAGATCTTTTCCTTCCTCATTTTATGTATCTTCAACTTCTTTCAAGAGTTGAAACATTTATAAATTTGATTTTGTGGCAATCTGAAGATATTTGCTGTCATCGATTTATTAATTTGATTTGAAATTAAAATCTTAAGAAACTTCCAATCATGCAGGTGGGTTGATAAACACTTGGTGCATGTTTTATCCCCTAACATTTATCGAACTGCTTCGGAGGCTCTTCAGTCATTTGACTACATCACAAGCCATGGTATGATTTGAAGATTCTTTTTATATTCTTTGGTTCTTTTACTCTTTTAAATGCATTTTTATTTCTTTTTAGGAATCTAATTCAAGTCAATTCAGCAAATCACTTGATCCATGATACGCATTAAGGATGTAAGAAATCCCACTTGCATCAAATTATTCTAATCACTCTAAGAGAATATTTGGTCTGGCTTATTTTCTTGTCAAACCATATAATACGGTTTGACCAGAAAATAAGCTATGGAATGTTCAAGGGGATTGTTGATTTATAAGCGAAAAACAATAAATGGCCCTAATTTTTATTTTGACTTATAAGCCAATAAGCCAATATGGCTTATAAGTCAGTAAAAAAATATGTCGTTGATGTGTTTGGTTGGACTTTTTTAAATGTAACTTATAAGCTGTATGCAAATTGAAAGTGTTTGGTAAAAAGGGTTTTTAAGTTGAAAAATGGTTAAAAGACTAAAAAGGACATGTTAAATAACAATGACAATGTATGATGTAATTCTTTTTGCAATTTTTAAGTTATTGTAATCTTGAAATAGAAATTTGTTTTTAGATTAATTCTAGTTAATTTGTTTTAATTTAAGATAGTGGGTGATTAACATTTTATTTAGCTATTTAATTTTATATATGTTCAACTTTTGTATGAAATTGTTGGTAATAATTGATATACACATGTTAACATTTTATAATAAATTAAAAAAGGGAAATATATAACAATATGTATGTCTTATTCATATGTACTCGTATGATGTATGCATGTTAAGTATAACCTGCAATGTTAATGTAATTTTATTGTACAACATTGTGACATAGATTACTTAAGAAGTAATCGCCTTTGAATTAGACTGTTATTATATGCTTATCAATTGTTCTATAGAACTATTAAGGTAAGAGGAAAGAATTTTTAAATTTTAGCGGGGGCATTTTTTAAATGAAATTATCAGGGAAGCTTGTAACCTAGTGGCTTATGAGTGATAAAAGAAAGTATATGCTAGCGGCTTTCTACTTTGAGCTTACAAGCTACCTGTTTATGAGTAACTTTGTATTTACTAACACTGGTTTGCCACAAAATAAGTCAAACCTAACATCCCTTAAGCTCCCAAAATTTGCTTTTCCTCTTTTAACTTTTAAGCAATCGAAAAATCTAGTTTCTGAGATTTGAACTAAAAGACCCTTGTTATCAACTATCAAATTCTTATTTCTGTGTCTGTTAGTTCTTTTGTTAACTTTTTAATTTATAAGCATTATTTTACCAATAACCATTATTTATATAGAGTTTACAATTGGCATATAATGTACTAAACTATAAAGGTTTTTTATAAGCTAAAAATAAATGAGCTAACCGAGTGCCTCCTAATTCTTTTGATACTTTACAAAAAAAATGCAGGCAACTTCAGCTTGACAGAGAGGTTAGTAGCAAAGTATGCTGGAGCAGCAGCTATGTACTTCGTATCAAAGAAACTGAAGAAGAGACATAACATCACTGATGAACGTGCTTCTCTATATGAAGCTGCAGAAACATGGGTTCATGCTCTAAAGGGCCGTCCATATCTTGGTCTGTTTTACTAGTACATAATATTAGACAAATTTAATTGAGCTAAGATACATGCTGATTCCATGACCCTTAACCTCCTCTTGTGTTCAACAGGTGGCTCAAAGCCTAATTTAGCTGATCTTGCTGTTTTCGGTGTCCTGAGACCAATCCGCCACCTCAAGTCTGGTGAGGATATGGTGAAGCATACACAAATTGGGGAATGGTACACTCGGATGGAGGGAGCTGTGGGAGAATCTTCTAGAATTAAGGAGTAAGAGTTGAGTAATTTGGTCACTTGGGCAGAAATTAAAATTATAGGTGATGGTAATCCACTTAGACCTTTCTTGATGGAATAAAATAGTGACTCTTTCCTGTCAACGAACTGGAGTAAGAGTTACGATACAATTTTCTTTCGAATGATTGAAACAAATTGCTTGAATTTTGTTTATATGTTATTGCGAGCGTGATGGTTCAATTGTACCCGATTCCTCTTCTTTCTGTTTCACTTCAAATGTATTTATTAACTAGAACCTGTTGTTATGACTAGAATTGTTCGATTTTGTAGCTGCATATTGGCTACTTTGTCTGATGCAGTTGCTTGAGTACTTTAGGTGGCAAAATTAACATGACTGAACAGAAATTTTTAAGATTGACTTATTAGAGGGGGTAACTGGAGGATTCATGTGAAAATGGGGGAGAGCTTTTATGAATATTAAAAGAAGGTTGTTGCGAGTTAGGGTAAACCATTTTGGTTTACATAACTTTCCCTTTCTATTTTCCTTTTTTCTTGCGAGGGTGGGGTGTATATGAATTATATGTTTAAAATGCACATAACATCTCAACCTTGTGTGATCACTTTTTGTTATGTCAATCTCCGCATCAAAGGAGTCGAAACAACCATATGGAAACCGAATATACATACCAACATCTTGCACAAGAAGACAGAATACAAGCACGGATTCTGTTAGCTAGTTATGTTGGCATCATTTGTTTTTTGTTATTAGATTTCTGAGATACAATATGAACTATTCAGTTGATCTAATAGCTAGTTAAAGATTCTTATTTTTAATTAAATCAAGCAATGATCTACATATGCTTTCTTCCGAAGCTTTTAATATGCTAGGAAGTCTCATGTCAGTATGTCTACTTTGGGTTTGCGGTGTTTTACAAAAAAAAAAAATTGTAGGGATAACTTGTTTTGTCATTTTTTATGATTTTACTGTTTGACTTTTGAGTGACAATGTTGACACATGATTTGTTCTTTCATTATTTAGCCACTTGAGAGTCTTTGCAGGTCTTGAAGGGGGGGGGGGGAGGGTATGAGATAAGTAATGATGGCAAAACCTGCATTTAAATGCATTTCCATGTCTGTAAGTACTCATTTTGGAGAAATGTGCATTATGTGATAGCATTCGGAGTCTATGGTACGTGTGTCTTGATCGTGTTTACAAGAGTGTCTTTTCTTTTTCTTCACTTCTTTTCCTCGTTTGCTTAGCCGGAAAAAGAATCAGTTTCTTGACTTGTGATATATTAATAGACTAGTATTAAAAGCTTCAGCAGTAAACTAAGATTTGGGAAGTGGAAATTGTCAGACAATGGAACCCTATTGAGAATTGACTCAAGCAAATTGTTTTGATGTTCGAGTAGCTTTGTGTTCTGATGAATCTCTCTGATTAATATATATATATATATATTGAGGTGTGGAGATGGATGGAGCCTCAAATCTTTGTTTCTCTTACCTGACAAAGATTGCTAATGGCATTGGATTACTTTTTTGCCACTGACATGACTTAACAACAAGAACTTTAAACGGCAGGAGCATTCAAAGGGTAGCAGTAGCCGTTTGTGCCCATACTTTGGTGATAGTCGTGCGAGCGGTGGATCTTTTATCTTTCCATCTTTGGTTAACCTTTACTTTCTAGTTAGGGTTGATTCCAGCATTGAGCTTTTACCAGCAATTCACTGTGTAGACAAACGTAAAAAGGTGTTAAACAAAAGTTTGCTTTTCCCTTTTTCTTTTTCTTTTTTTTTTTTAAAAAAACTCTAATGAGTAACACACTGCTTTGCAGTTAAAAAAACCCTTTGTTTGTTTATGGTACGTTCTGGACCTCAAACAATCTTTCACCACTTAGACATTGTTTGACGTGGATTAAGCAGATTTTGGCAGGTGGGTTTAGTAGGTAGCTCCGTGGCAAACCCACTAAAAACAAAAACCAACCTCTTGAAACTTGCCATGAATTTGAAGAAGTCTAAAGCTACCGGGATTACCAGCATTGAGTTTTGTATGAACCCATGAATGGGGTCCAGTGCCACTAAACTGCCACGTCAGACTCATGGGGTCCAAAAGGGCCACGTGAGGCAGGCGTATCACGACATGTAGAGCTCCGCTCCCATATTATAACTGTGCTTCCAATATTTTTTGTCGTCTTTTGAGTTTTTGGGGGGGTACCCCAAAATAAATATAAATACAAATTAAAGGGCATGAAAAAGGAAATTCAAAAAAAAAAAAAAAAGCTATTCTTCAGCCTTTCCCAATGAGCAAACTGACAAATGACAATTTCTCACATCTCTGATTCCTCTCCTTCCCCCTATAACGTCTGACTGTTTCACCTCACCATTTTTTTCTCTGTCTTTGTAAAATCTCTGACCCGATAGTTCTGTGACTTGCTGTCACGAAATCTGCATGTGTACGTCGTCGTTTACCGCCACCTTAACATGTATCTCTCTCTCTCATTTAATGTGTTTGAATCCCTTTTGGGATTTCACAAACCTCCCCCCCCTCCTCTTCTCTTTCTCTTTTCTTTTTCCTTATTTAGTTCCTTAAACACGTCGGTACAGAACAAATTATGTCCATCAAATCCTCCCTTAATTAGCTTTTATTCAAATTAAATAAGATTTTATCTTCTCTCTCCTTCCTCACCCTCCGTATATATGTATGTAAACAACCCCCCCCCCCCCCCTCCCCCCTTCCCACCGGGTCTGGTCAGTAATGGATTCTTTCAGTTTAACCAGAAAACCAAAGCAACAAAGGAGGCAAAGGTTTTGCCAATTAAGAAGCGCATAGAGAGAGAGAGAGAGAGAGAGAGAGAGGGATGGGGTCATGCGTCTCTTCTGATACAACAACAACAACATGAACCCTCCTCCTCCTAGCTTTAAACCTACCCCATTTCACATCCTTTCTCTTGTTTTCTTTATTAATACTTCATCTACTCTCTTTTGTTTCTTCGCTCTGATTTTCTTCTCTCCACCTTCTTTTTAATGGCTATTCAAGCGCAGTTATATCCTGAAAATTTCGGGTTGCCCATGTGCGGCCTGCAGGATTGGATGCTCATCAATCCTATCTCTTCATTCGAACCTGATCAAATTGGTTTCGCTTTCCAAGAACCCCCTCTCACCTCTCATTTACAACAACCCCCTCAAACCTTCCCCCCTCATCGCCACAAAGCCGCCTTGTCTTGTTCGTCGTCTTCCTCTTCCACCTGCGGGACTATGGCACTGCCTCAGTCTTTAGCTGCTCAACTTGAGATGCAGAGACAAGAGATTGATTGCATTCTCCAACTACAGGTAATCAATCGATAACCCATTTAATTTCTGTTTTTTTCAACCACAATCTTTTGTGGGCTTGTTTGAATTCTGTATTGTTAAATTTCCGGTGGGTAATTTGGATTGCTACCATCGTTTTCTGAGTCTGTTGCTTTTGCTTTTGTAATTTAACGTTACTGGGCATTGAAGGTTTTGTTATTTCTTCAAACAGAACGAAAGACTAAGATGTGCTCTGCACGAGCAGAGAAGGCAACAACTAGCAGCGGTACTAAAGAGTTTGGAATCGAAAGCTTTGTGCTTGATGAGGCAAAAGGAGGAAGTATTAGCTCAGGCAACAAGGAAAACAATGGAGCTGGAAGCCAGCCTGAGAAAAGCAGAAATAGAGAGCGAGTCGTGGCAGAGAATGGCGAAAGAAAACGAAGCAATGGTAGTGGATCTGAGCAACACGCTTGAACAAGTGAGAGAGAGACTAGTGGTGGTGAGCAACGGAGCCCAAGATGCAGAGTCTTCAATTTGCGGTTCCTGCAACAGAGAAGAAAAAGTTGAAGAAGAAGAAGGGGATAAGAAAAAGATGGTTTGTAAATGGTGCAAATCTAGGAAATCGTGCGTCCTCTTTCTGCCGTGCAGACACCTTTGCTCGTGCAAGGCCTGCGAAGCTTTTCTCGGTTCTTGTCCTGTCTGCAATTCTGTAAAGGAGGCAAGCATGGAAGTTTTTTGGGTCTAACAAGAAAGAAAAAGAAAAAAAGGAAAAGGAAGTTCTTTTTGGGGAGAAGACAAGAAGAGTTTGATGCTGGTAGCAGGAACTGTCATAATGTTGTTTTAGGGGGGTGGGTTTTATTTGGGGTTTTCTCCTGGTGTGTATGTTGACAGAATGTGTCGTACTGCTGCGGCCCCCATACCATACCATACCATTTGTGTTTTCATCCATAGAATGGTACTGGTAACAGTGCGGTAACAATCTTTTTTTTTTTTTTTTTTTTTCCCTCTTAAAACCTTTTCTGGTTCCATTTCTTTTTTGAACTTTCTAAATACTGATTTGTGTAATGCCAACTCAACCAAACTAAATCTCTTTCTTATTTTAAATATTGATTTGGGTAATGCCCAAAACTTGAATCCTCTATTGTGACACGGCTGGTGGGTTGCTCTTTCCTGTAATGAACTCCCCCTATCAAACCCACAACACCTAGAGATATGACAACCCAATGGCTCAAACCCCAAACAAGTCTAAAATTATCCAACATATCAAAAGAATCTTTTCACTTCCATTCATTCATCTACAACTATTAACATTGAAGCCTGTTTTACAGCTAGGCGGTTGCAAGTACAAGTGTAGGGGGTTTGGTTTTAAAGAAAGTAAATTTGATGTGTCTTGTGAAAGTTAAATCAGGAGTCTGGCCGGCCGACCACTTCGGCGTGGGGGTTTGTTTGGTGTAAGTTTCATTCTTGTGTTATACGGAACATAATGTTACCAAATAAGAACATTGATCTTAAGAGATGGTATTAAGGTGGAGGATATAATTTAAAGAACGTTAATTCTATCAAAAGAACTCTTGTAAACTCAACTATAATGCCTCTTTGAATGAAAGTGGTAGGTTTGGTGAGACCTTGGAGTTATTTGAGAGATTGGTATTTATATATATGAGAAGAATTTCCTCTCATACTCCGTGTGGAACCAATAGAGATACTTGACTTATTGCATACGGTGAAAATAATAATCGAAATGTAAGTCGGAAACATTGTTACGAAGGGTGACTCACATATTATCTTCTGTTATCTCTCGTCACATATCTCTTATCTTTTACACCTTGACTTGTTTGTTTGAAGTAGAAGTGATTATAAGTTTAAAATTAAAAATTAAATTAAAGATTGAACTAATATTTATTTTGTCTAATTCATAATAGAACTAGACCGAAATATGTTTTTAAAATAATTTAATTAAAAAATATGATATATACACGCATATATATAAAAATTTATATTTTATATTCTAATTTTATATGTATGAAATAAGAGATAGAAGATAATAAAAGAGAGTTATTGTAGATCGTATAATAAAAAAACATGCAATGACACATTGTAAAAGCATGCAACCGTGCAGCAACATGAGAAGTGAGAATGTGAAGATGAATAAGAAAGAAAAGAGGAAACAAACATGCAACTAAGTTCCTCTCATATATATAGATGTTTGTTAACTGTTTCAAATAAGTTAGAACAGACAAGTTTCATCAATCTAATATAAAAACTAATTTATTTATTTTTATTCTAATTATGAGATGTCAATGATAAAAAAAAAAAAAGAAAGAAGAGTCAGGTCTTATTAAGTTCTTATACTTTAATGTTCATGATTCGTGTTTCTATAGAATATCAAAAAATTAATTCAATATTATATATTTTAAAAGATTGGACACGTAAAAAACAAATGTATTCATGATTTGATCTACTTAGTGCACCCTCTTATATCAAGAACCAAACTACATTCTTTTGGTTTAATCAAATATGTATAGTTTCAGGTCCGAACTAAATGAGAAAATGAATACCATTATAAAATGATATTTTATATTATTTAAATTTATTTTTATATTATCGTATAATAAAAATATTTGCAATAAGATAGTCAATGCCCAATCTAATAAAATTAAAATTATAATAAACAATGTTGTAGTTATTTATGAACCTTTAAATTTTCTAACTCAATTAATTGTGAAAGATGATATTGCCTGTTCTATATAGAATATGAATTTTTTTTTTCTTTAAATATTAAAAGTAAATTAACAACTAAAGCGTACCGGTAAATTATATTAGTTTGTGAAGAATATATATATATATATATATATATTAATTTATTATTTATATTTATATTAATAAATATAATTATATTAACATTAGTAAACATAACTAATATATTATTATATATTGAAATTAACATTAGATAATGGTACAATTTAGGAAGTAGATACAATCAAAAAAAAAAATTGTGAAAAAAATAGTCAAAGATGATAAAAATGCTAGTTATTAATTACTACTTATCACCGTACAAAAAAAACAAATAGAAGTTTTATTTTAATTATTAGACAAAATAAATTCCCTTGCGCCACATTATACGCGTCACGCATATATCAGAGTACACGTGGCACGCAAAGAGTGGCCGTAAACTTTTTATCAGACGACCGGATCCGGACCGGACTAGGCGATCAACGGAATATGTTTCAATGTTTCCCATTCAGATCACGCCACGTAAAGATCTCTTATATTTATAAAGACGACTTCCCACACACGAGTTTTCCCCCACGGTACTCTGATAATTCTTGAATTTGATCTCTTTTCACTCCTGGTCGACCTTGCGATTCAGAAGAAGCATCAAGAAACCGCCGATCATTCTCTCTGTTTCTCTTCAACGATGCAACAAGGAGATTACAGCTCCTACTACCATCAATATCCTCACCTCCCAAACCCTAATCCTAATCCCAATCCGGTTCCCCCCGATCTCCCCCAAAACCCTTATGCATCGGCTCCACCCTTCAATACTGGGTACGCTTCCCCCGATTACCCTGTTTTTTCTTCCAATTACCCTCCCTATCCTCAAAATCCCGATCCTGTTCCCCCTACGGCTCCTTCCTTTTCTTCAACACCACCATCGCCGATAACCCCAAACCCTAATCTTTCCTCATCCTTCAATCAGCCGCTACCACAGGCACCGCAGACTTCCACGTACGCGCCGTATGATTCCAGTGGATCTTATCAGCAATCATCTGCGCAGCAAACCTATTATCCACCCTATGATCAGCATCAGACGGGCTCCGGTTATACGCCTCCTCCTTCTTCGGTTCCGCCAATCCCTAATTCTAATGCCAATCCATCTTACTCATCCACGTATTCCGGTTTCAGTAATGTAGGGTCATCGGTGTCGCCTATTTATGATAATCCGTACGACAATTCGGTGAAATTTGATCAAGGCAGCGGTTATTTCGATGACAGATACGATGGTTATAATAGGGGCAGGTCAGATTTGGGCTCTGATCCCTATGGAAAAAGATCTGACAATGGTGGTTATCCGCGTTATAATGATAGCTACGGCGATGGGGTGTATGCTTATGAAGGAGGGAAGGTTGAGCCTTATGGGGCTCGTGGCACGGCACCGAAATCGTCTACTTGGGCCATGTTCGATGATTATGGTCGTTCTATTAGCTTCCCTTCAGGGAAAGATTCGCCTCCGGCTAAGATCGTGAAAGCCGTACCGAAGGCGGAGACTCAGCAGGATGTCAAGAGTGGGGTCCAGAAGTTTCGCGTCAAGCTATTGCCAGAAAGTGGAGGACAGAGCACAATGGATGTTCTTTGCCAGGTATATTATTTTCCATGAATTTGAATGTCCAAAATATTAGGAGGATGAGACTAATTTTACTTCTTTTGATAGTTTGGTGTTTGACATGGTTAGGTTCTTAAGAAGACAAGAATCATGAGATATGGGTCTAATTTCAACAGTGTTATTGTGATCTCTTATGCTTTGATTCCAGTGTGATTCACCTTTTGATTGAATCTCAAGAAAATCTAACATTATATACCCCCTAAAATAAGTACATTTCAAAGCACATTATCTTCTAGGTTTTTGGATAATAAGAGTATCGTATCAATTGAAGCCTTTTAGCTGTTTTCTGCATTTTCCAGTGTTAACCTCACTGCCACTTATTTTGAAGATTATCGTGCTAGGCTTTGGACAATATTTGTTCCTAATCTATTATTGTTTATGATTTTTGTTTTATTTTTTATCATTCTAGTCAGTCACATTTTTCTATCCCCCTCTTTTGTTAAAGAGGAAACGGATCCAATCCTTTTTATTGGTGGTAATCCCTTCTTTGTGCTCATGGACACGCCAATTTGAAGCATTGGCAAATGTGGGATCTTAAAGCAGGCTAGCAAAATATGTAGTACATTCACTTCATTGTTGAGGTGGCCAGGGAATGGTTACATAACACATTTACTAGCTTCAATTAAGTGCATATTTTTTTCAAAATGGAAATTGTATCTGGAATAATGAACGCAGGGGAAATCCTTGCAAATAAAAGGGGATTAGCGCACGGTCTTGCTCTATTATGTTTCCCACTATTTTCAAAGCTATGCCACCAAGCTATAGATTTGTGCATTTTCCATTATAGGTTTTTTCTTTGTCAAAAGTTATATACTCTTAAATTTTTATTATGGACGAACTCTTCATGCTATTAATTAAAATTTTTATGTTTTTGGATGGTCTGATTAAATAAGTTAGGTGATGAAATCAATGTCATGTCCTGCCATTTCTTTGTGTTCAGTTTTACCCAAGTTGAATTGTTTGGTTTTTTTTAGGTTGACTGGATTTCTCGTCTTCCCTTTCCTACTAGATGAATTTCTCCTTGCCATTGAGGGGGGTGAATTTGATAACTATGCATTGTATTGTTTTGACTAAATAATTTATGTGTAAGCAAGCTGAATAAAGTGTTTGTTCGGTCCTTTAATACGTGTGCATAAGTTGCTGATACTATTACAGCATTAGGATGATCTTTTGAGATTTTTTCTGATTGTTTAGTGTGTCTCACTCAAAGTCTTTTCAGATTTTATATATACAATTAGTCCTTTGTCCTGTGCTAATTAAGATTTGTTTTTTTATCACGTACAAGCTGCTAAAATTCAGTTCCACCTTCTTCATTTTCTAAAAAATGTTTTCACTTCTTCAAATGGTTGGTTTAATTTATTTCTCTTATGCAGATTGGTTTAGATGGCATCCGAATGCTTGATCCTGGTACTAATCGGACTCTGAGAATATATCCTCTTGAAAATATTACCAGATGTGATGTAAGTTAATCACCATTCTCTCAATTTATTTCTTTTATTGTCGTTGCATGGCTTTATATTGAGCATATTTCTTTTTGTTCAGGTGACTGATTCATCAACATTTGCTTTTTGGTCCAAGAGCTCCGTGGACATTGAACCTCGGCGCATCAGGTTGCAATCAAATAGTTATACTACCAGCACACTGTTGGACACAGTAACCGCTGCAACTGTACAGGTTGGCTCACAAGAATAATTTGTCAATTCCGAGACGTAACACATGCAGTGGCCCTTTTCCTTTTAGTTTGTTGGGATGTTAATATTTCTTTTCCAACATCATACTTTTATTGCAGTTTAAGGAGATGGGTGGAAGAATCAAGCCTTCTGATTCTATAAAGACAGCTGAGCAGTCTGCAGAGAAGAAGAAAGGATTTGCTGATTGGATGAACTTGATAAAGCCTGCCAATGAAGAGAAAGATCATTGGGTAAGATGCACTTATCCGGTTTGACCATTGAACGACATGTCATTAATATGTCTTTTATTTATTTGTGGTTGCTTATCAACCTAGCACATTTGTATTCAAACTGAATGGTAGTTTGCTTATACTAGTATTTATAGAGTAGATTTTTGAACTTTTTACATATATGTTCATTAGGTACCAGATGAAGCTGTCACAAAGTGTACATCATGTGGTACAGATTTTGGGGCTTTTGTGCGCAAGGTACATATTCTTCTCTGCTCTGGAAGCAAGTTGTCTGTTATTATGGATTTTCATCAAGCTAGGTGTCTAACACCATCTCTCTTTTCAGCATCATTGCAGGAACTGTGGTGATATTTTCTGTGACAAGTGTACCCATGGTAGAATTGCTCTCACTGTTGACGAGAATGCTCAGCCAGTTAGAGTTTGTGATCGGTGCATGGTATGTTTATCTATGTTTTTGTTACCGCTTTTTTTCTGATTATACGTCAGTGCATAGGCTTGGAGAAAAGAAGTCCTTTGTACTTGTATATGTATCATAGATGGTTGATCTGTTGGTTAACAAGCAACAGTTGACTTTTTCTGTTAACATTTGATATGACTCACCTACCAAAATATACATAAGAAATTATCTTGAAATTTTTTAATTTACTTTCTTTATCAATGATTAGTCATTTGTTTTTTTTTAGGAAATATGTCAGTCATTTATTTGAAGAAGACTTTTTTTTTATCTCTCACGTCAAGTTGTTAACGTTTTGTTTCCTTTTTATAGGCAGAAGTGACTCAGAGGCTGAGTAATGCCAAGGAAGCAGCCAGTAAACCTACTGGCTTGCAGAGTCACGAGGATCTTGCAAGGAAGCTTCAGGTAGACCATGCTTTACTAAGTTTAGCCTCTGATGGAAAATGATTTAATGAAATTCCAGTGGAGTTGTTCTGTGCTGTACACGTTAACTGAATGCCTCTTGTTTGATTTTGACGGAATTGTTCTTGACAGGAGGAGATGGAGAAAAATCGGAAGACACTGTCAGGTAATATTTTCTTCCGAAGTGTAGTTGTTTAGCAAAAAGAAGTGTGGAAAACAAAGGATACATGTGCCATACAATTATTAGCATGGGGTACTTTGGCTCAAAATGTTAATCTAAAAAATAGGGATGGTAATACAAGGATCTAATCACATTTTCAACTCGAGTTGCATGTATTTTCCGATCACATTCTTCAGTCAAAGAAGGATGAAGAATCCTTTCCTTCTCCAAGGAAATTTAAAATTGTGGAGTTGGATCAGTTTAAAGATGTGTGAATTAAATGGACATTTATGATTTAGTTTTTACAAATAAGTAATTCTGGTAATTAAGGTAAACAAATAGGACGGAAATTGAACTAACCGGGATTTATATGTATTTGGTTAACGAAGTAAAGAGGATTTATGTTGTTGTGTTTGAACAGGGTCGAGGTCTGATGGATCTGGGAGACGAATGAAGGAAGTTGCCTGTCCTACCTGCACTGTCCATTTACAGGTTTTGAAATGAAGCTATGTTCGTCAAGTTCAGTGGGAAACTGTATATATATATATATGTGTGTATTTTTTTTTGTTTATAAAAGTATGGTTCTGGTGTTTTGCAGGTTCAAGTTCCCAGCTCGGGTTCGGAGACCATTGAATGTGGGGTTTGCCAGCATCCGTTCCTTGTGAGTGCTCATTGATTATGCGACCGTGGCAAATTAATAATTTGGAATTAGCAAGTATGTCCATTTGTTGGGGGTTGGTTGATAGTGTTAATTTATTTTATTATCTTGACGTCCTCAGCGTGTATATGAAATTCCAACGTAAAAAGTTATGTAATGCCTGTATAAAAAAGCTTTCAAAACGAATGCAGTTAATTTGTTTTACAGTTTGCATTCCCGTTACTCCTCAATGTTAGACACAGGAATTGCTGCGTATACACGTGGCGGGGTAGTCTTTATTGCACTCTGATTTGGAGGCGGTCTGAGGGGGGGGACACACAGTATTTAGTTGTGCCTGCGAATATGGCGTGTAGTTGCGGCTGTTGGTTGGTATTTACTTTTTAATCACACAATAAAAAAACTACACAAAATACGAAATGTAACATAAATATAATGATTACCCAGAACTAAATGCTTATGTACTTGTCCATTGTATCGTTTTAAAGAAAAATTGTTGAAGCCACTATCTATCTTATAACACCTTGAGAAATCGGACACACTTGTAGAGATATCAAATTAGCATAGGATATGAGGTTTAAGGGTTGATCATTAATGTGAATTCGCTTATTGTTATTAATATACTCTAACGAGCAAATAATATTTCTTCATTATACTGACATATTAGAGAACTGTTCCTACTTGGTGAAAAGATCTGCATCTCTACATATCTTCGAAAGTTAATATGTGTATTAAATTCTATCAATCTCGCGAAACTCTCTACCATTAAATATACTTGGACGTCTCTAATACTATTATTTGAGTTAAGCTAACAACTCACTTTTTTTATGATCTCATACAGCTTATGCTAGTCAATATTCCAATCTATTTGTTATTTATACAATTACAAACTCTACCCATTTCTACAAGTAGTGTTTAATATCACTGGTTAATCACTTCATAATACAAATGGAGGGAGACCCATGAAGGGTTCACTGGTTTTGATGCCGACCCCTATTTAGTATTTATTGACTTCTAGACTTGTTTCACCATTAATTATGTATTATGCTCAGCAACTGCACTGAAATCGTGGCAGGTTGGTTGGAAAGATTATCACTTCAAAATTAATTATACAAAAAACTAACTAATCAAAACTATATAATATATATATAATGCATGAACCCATTATAAATGTTGAATCTCTTTTCTTAACTAATTCATTTGTTTTTATTTATTAAAAAAAATCGATTATGTTAATTAAACGAATTTAGCTAGCTATTATAAACTACTCGTTTCGCATAGAAATATAATAAATTCTTTGAAATATAATGTATTACAGTTATTATAGTTTAATTAATAAATTAATGAGTTAAATCATTAATATTATTAAATTAATTATTAAAAATTAATTACATTTAAATTCATAATATATTTACAAAATAACGAATTTAATTTAAAAATTAATCAACTAAAATTAGCTTACCAACATATCCATCGAAATTCATTGATAGTAATACTTACGGCAGCTGTGCTTTTTATGTACATGCATACACGTATATATTACGGTAACTAACAATGGTGATGTCTTTAATTTACAATGCATAGTAAAGTAATAAGGACCACCTACATGGTATATAATTATATATATATATATGTGTGTGTGTGTGTTGATCAATTATTTTTTAAGTTTAGTATACGAATATTGAAAAGATTAATTGTTATAAAGTATAGTTACAGGTATATCATTCATATTGTGAAGCAATAAAGACGAGTTGTTTACCAACCGAAGTTTCTGCCTCCTACCCAAGGAAAAACCTCACTCAAGGGATTAGCAATGGCGGCAGAAACTTCATAAATGCATAATATTGAATGATCCGTCCGATGGGGGGAGCAACTTTAACCACTTAGAATTCAACAACTTAGCTTTTGGTTTCTTCAATTGTGTGCCAATGCCTTTTCTTTTATATACATTAATTTCTAACCTAATGTGTTCTCTTAGTAGTTTTTGTGAACAGGAATGTTTTGAAAGTTTTTATATATATATATATATGTCTATGTGGATACTGTTATTTTCATGACTCTGGAGATACAATTAATGAATCTAACGGATACATCTATTTTCATGACTATGTTTTGCTTAATTGTGAATTGTTATGTCACGGGTGGAAATGAAACTTGGACAGATCTCAGACTTGTGAGTAGGGATCATAATGGTTATGTTGTATCTACAAGCACCATGCACGTACTTATCTCTTTATTTGTTGATTTCATTAAAACACAAGTTGTAATCTACGAGATACATATGACATTATCAACGAAGATCTTGAAAATACATATCGAAATTGACTCAGAAAATGTCAATCTCTTGCGATAGCCACAATCAGTTCATTCGAAAGTGGGTTTAGTAGTGGACGACATTTTCTCGTTATATAAGTTTTCAGTTTTGCTCGTGTTAATTTGAAAACTCCTGCATTTGTACGCGTAGCTCTTTACATCTCTATGAATAATCATGTATATCGTAATAGATCAGTTTTCTAAATCACACGCTTGTATTTTGTTTATTTTTTATTATTCCCTCCTCAATAAAAGTTAATATTTCATAGTCACGTATTGATTACGAAAATCTACCGCAAGATATGAATATATATATTTTTTTCGTTATGGATTCAAATATATTTTTTAGTGTTTATACTCTTTACGAATTTACTTACAGTTTTTCATATATAGTTTGATTTTATTTTCTACCCACTATTAAAATTGTTTTGGTCATTACGTGGATAGAAATTATAGTTGGTTGGTTTCTGAGTTTATGTCTCTGTAGATCGACGGTGACCACATATTTTCCCATTGAGTTGTACAAATTTCCTTTCGTGCTGCATCAATAAATTCTACCCAACTCCCACAAATTTGGACTTGAGATTATTTACCCATATATAAGTTTAACAAGTATGTTACAATGCATACAACTAGTTATACATATATATATATATATATATAGTTTGTAAGTAACTATATTTAGCTTGAGATAGAAGTTTGACAAGTCAAAAAACTTGCAGCTGGCTCCGGTTAATTAGAAATTATTTTTGGGCAACAAGTGCATGCATGTTTGATTAAACATAAGTAATTAAGTCAATCCTTGATGGTTGACTAAATATTAGAGCCAGCCAGATATGTATGTATGTATGTATGTATACATATATAAGATCCATTTTGTTTGTGTATTAGATCACCAGCAAGAATACTGTGATTAATAAATTAAGAATTAATCACTGATCAAGTTTTTCTTCTTAATTTGTGACTACCGATCAAGTTAAAAGGCTGTCATTGTCTAATCATAGAATTAAATAAATGATCAGTGGTTGGATGTCTTGAATTAAATAAGATCAGATCAGTTTGTTGACATTGTATATGTATTATGCATGCAGTATCTGACACTGTGTACATATATATATATATACATATATATATATATATACTGTTTGATTATAAAATGTATATTAATTACATACGTAAAGACGTGTATAGGGACTGTAATGTATACATATCAGCCACCAACAGTACCTCTAGTGGATCCTGTATCACCACCTGTGCGCGCAATAAATGATTTCAAAAAAAAAAAAAAAAGGAAGAACGTCTCTGCATATCATGTATAAATAATACAACTGGTTACAATCGCCATAGCCACAAGAGCGAAAGAAATTAGGAAACAATCAAAACCCTCGTTCTTCCTTCCCTTTCTTTTCCTTTCCTGTTCTTTGTAAGTTCTGCACTGACAAGAAAAGAAAAAGAAAAAAAAAAAAAAGGAAACAGGAGAAGAAAGCAGAAGAGGAAACTGAACAAAACAGAAATGTCTTGGTTGGTGTTTACAATGTTGTTTTGTATAGTGGGGAGGAGTGAGGGTTTGGTACAGACACCAAAAAATCACACCATGGCAGCACTGATAGTTTTTGGAGACTCCATAGTTGATGCGGGCAACAATAATTTTCTCAAGACGGTGGTCAAGTGCAATTTTCCACCTTACGGTCAGGACTTCGCCGGAGGGATTCCCACCGGAAGATTTTGTGACGGAAAAATTCCCTCCGACATTCTAGGTTAGTTCTATTAATTTACTTAAATGATTGATAATTTTATTTCTGTTCTTATAAAAGTTTGAATTTGAATTAAACTGTGTGTTTGGTACGTTCCTATTTTATGTTTTATAATTAATGTAAGATTTGTAACCAAGTTCTATAAAAATTGGAATTGATAAACATTATTTAATATAATATAATATATACTTCTATATGCAATCCAACTAAACATATAGATAGTTATATTATTAAATTAAATAATTTACTATGATTAATTATAATCTCATCTCAAATGCTTTTAAATTATAAAATTTAATTATTTTAATTTTACTTCGTTGGTAGAAGAATTTTTTTTTATATTTTTTATTGTTAAATATAACAATTTCTAAAATATTAAATTATCACGTCTTGATTTATTAATATCAAAGTATAATAATTTGATTAGTAATTTTTTGTTATTAAACATAATATATACAACAAATGTCTAAAGCTAACTCAGAATAATTTAGAATTATATTTGTTCTGAAAATATCGAATATATTTACAAAAAAAAAGCAGTATAAAATCTATGTAGGCTTCTTGTACGGACCTGCTCTACTGTCTTTTCTGAGAAAGTGAATTGAATGGAAAAAGTAATTACATATATATATATATATTATATATACAGTGCTTTCATCCTCAACCCCCATTGGGCCATACATTTCTCTGCTTCTTTTCTTTCAGTCATTACTATTTTACTGACTTCCATCTGCGACTGCCACCCCCCCCAACCCTACCCTCTTCTTCTCTGTATTCACACACACACACACACACGCACATATATATATATATATATATACACACACACATGTATAGACCATACTTATCCAAATCTAAATTTTCAGGGCTGAATATATCATGGTATTTTACCCAATAAGAAAAGATTCAGTTTACAGTAAATAAGTTCCATAATAGTAATAATAATAATAATAATAAATACAAGTCAGAAAATTACAGTTTTACCGAGATTTCTATATTTATTGAGTTATTTTACAATTTTTTATTACTATAATGACACAAATAAGATATATAACATGTGAGAATGATTTAATAATTCAGTACAGAAAAGAAAATCCTAAAGGTAAAAGAAATAAATACTGGTGGGTAATAGTAATTTAATTTTTGCAATTAATGTTTGTAACAAATATATACGTACACATAATCTTTGAAAATCATAAATTTTTAGGGGTCCATGTACAGCATTTGACAGCAACTATTGAGATTCAGTGTGTTTATACATATATATATATATATATATATAAGGGTTGATAATTTTTGAGTCATATCTTCATCCTTCAAAATAAAAAGTTTTCTTGCTTCAGTTAAAAATTAGGATGTTCTGACTTTTTAACTCAACCATCTCTCTGAATCACTCCAAGTTTTGCGAGTACTTATGAAGCTACAGAGGTATATATATATATATGTGTATTTGATACATAACTTTTTAAATTATATTATTTGGTTTCATTTGAATTGCAGCGGAACAACTGGGAATAAAAGGAGTAGTACCAGCTTATTTGGATCCAAATTTAAGACCTGAAGATCTTCTCACCGGTGTAACGTTTGCATCTGGTGGCACGGGATACGATCCTCTAACACCCAGTATAGTAGTACGTGAAGATAAAACTTGATTTAATTCTTCCGTCAGTAAATATATTTTTACGCCAGTTAAAATTAGTTCTTTTTTTTTGTGAAAATAACAGTCGGTGATATCATTACCGCAACAGTTAGAATACTTCAAAGAATATAAAAGGAAGCTAGCAATGGTAGTTGGAGAAGAAAGAGCAAATTCCATCGTCACCAACAGCTTATATCTACTGGTAGCAGGAAGCAATGACATCTCAAATACCTATTTTATTCTACAAGGCAGGAAATTGCAGTATGACATTTCCTCTTACACCGACCTCATGCTTAACTTTGCCTCCGAATTTGTCAACGTAAGTTATTGATAGTCTTTAACTTCCTTTGCATGTGAATGATGATCAAACCTAGTTGATTTTCTGTTATAATTTATGCATGATTAATGTAAATAATGTAGGAGCTATATCAACTTGGGGCACGAAGAATTGGGGTCTTCAGTGCACCCCCAATAGGATGCGTACCGTCACAAAGAACTTTAGCAGGAGGCTTTGCAAGAGTTTGTGCAGAACCATACAACCAAGCAGCATTATTATTCAACTCCAAACTCTCTGATAAATTGGATACTCTTACAACTACTTTACTTGATAGTAGAATCGTCTACATCGATATTTACTCTCCCTTGCTCGATCTCATTCAGTACCCACAAAAATATGGTAATAAGTTAATTGAATCACGATTTTAATTAATGAAAAATAAAGAGTATAATCATGCTTATGGGTTATATTGTTGTAAACTTTCAGGATTCAGTGAAGCGAACAGAGGATGTTGTGGCACAGGAAAGATAGAGGTGGCTATATTATGCAATCCTTTAAGTCCTTCAGTTTGTAGAGATAGTTCTGATTATGTGTTCTGGGATAGTTACCATCCAACTGAAAGAGCATACAGAGTTATAATCTCCCAACTCATACCCAAATATATTCACAGATTTCTCTGATGCACCCACTTATTTTTTGTAAGAAATATTTGTCTTCCTTTGTTTATGTTTGTTCTCATATTGTAATAATGCTAACTGTGATGGAGCATAATATATATATATATATATATATTTACAATTCTTTTAACGATATATATAAAAGGAGAAGTCATCTTGTACCTTGTATCTATTCTCATATATGTTTTAGTGGATTTTGATCTAATTTTTTAATACTAAATTACTATTAAAAGTTGAATTGTAATAAGCAAACTGTTCTCATATCATCCTCATCCTCTAATTGAAATGGATTACTTAATGCTCCATCAATGGCTAAAATAATCTCCAAATTCATTGCCAAAATAAAATTTTGGATACACTGATATTTGAGAATATGTATTACAATAAGCAAATGGAGGAGCTATAAAAAAACTGAAAGAAAAATCATCATTCTTTATTTTGCTAAGAATTATTAGAAATCTCATGGATTGAAACTTGAATCACCCAAATCAAATCTCAATTCTTTGCTGATTTGTCTAACCCATATAAACTTCGTCCTTAACAACAATGGAAATTAGTTGATTCCCTTGAGGGATGAAAGAGACGAAATCACTTACCTAACATGCAGGTGGAGCTGCCTTCCGAGGGCTGCAGAAACTCATAATCAATGGTGGAATTGAAAGGGGCTAGAGGAAAAATAATGGACCAGCAACTCGTAGTCATACTTAGAAACCCATTGCAACAAGAAGAGGAAGGTGTTTGGCCTCCATTTAGAAAAATAAAATCGACGACACACACCCTTCAATGCTACTCAAAGATGCTAAACACTAGTTAATCTGAAGAGTTGATTGGGAAAGACCTGGTTGAATCAACATTGTAATGCACGAACCTGCAAGTAGTAATAAAATAAATTGTTGCGCTTCACCTGACATGTTTGTTTTGTGATTTTAATTTTATTTGTTAATCGGTCAAGAAAAATCTATGGGTATACATGATTGAAAGAGATGCGTTTGATATTTATATTATGAGAAATAAGGGTGATTTGGGTTCTTAATAGTTTTAATTAAACCATCAAGTAAGAAAATTTCTTTAATCCTACTATTGATTACCCATTAATTCAATGCTTACTGAGTCATTACTTTTGTATTTACTTCAAATTGTCAGACTCATTTAAATGCTCTTATCGGATTACCATTTGCATAATCATGTATGTATTCTTGAGATCCCCATTAATAGTAGCATATGCATATCGTAATTTATGACTTGTGCTTCAGTAAGATCAACAAAGAAAGATATATATACGTGCCTTCAGTGTTTATATATGCATATAACTAAACGTATGCTTTTATAACTAAATCAAATAGTAAAATAAAAAGTTAAATAATATAAATTTACATGTTGTTCGACATATGATGTAATATATCATACGTTTAGTAATTATATATGTAAATATATCTAAAATAATATACTATTTTGATTCACTAATATATTGTTACAATGTAGATATACACATACACATTTGTAAAACTAATGCAGTTAAAAATGCATTAACTTTTTTAGCATGTTTATCTCAATTGGGTCACAAACAAATTACGAAAAGAACAGTTAAAAACTAGTTAAAACGAAGCTGTAATGGAGGTAGGTTTACCAAGTCGTAGACAAATTATTAAGAAAATTCCAGTTCCAGCCATGGTAATACAACTGCTTCATTCTGGTCCTCTAAAAACTAAAACAACCTTGCTGATAATTGCAATATCCAACCAATGACTTAAAGAAAGAAAATATATTTAGTTACGAAAAGGGTATAAATAAAACCTGAATTCGATGGAGAATGACAAAATTAAGTAAAGAGTGGGGAAAGAAAATGTATTTGTCTTGGTATGCAAAGCTTGTAATCTTGAGTTTCTTAGGAAGTGAGATAATATGGAAGACGAAGGGGGTGATACAAATACCAAAAAATGTAACATTCCCAGCACTATTGGTGTTTGGGGATTCAATAGTGGATACAGGTAATAACAATTATCTTAACACTTTGGTGAAATGCAATTTCCCACCGTATGGCAAGGATTTTCGAGGAGGAGTTCCTACTGGAAGATTCAACGACGGGAAGGTTCCGTCGGACTTAATAGGTTCTCCTTTTCTTTCTCTCTCTCTCTCTCTCTATATATATATATATATATTTGTACTATTATCTTACATTATAATCTCATAAGAAGTATACATAGAATAAGCAGTTGGATTAGAATTTACACCCTCATAAAGAACAGTAGAAAAACTTAAACTATTTAGCCAGTCGATGATTGGTGTACAGCTATAACTATATTTATTTTGCTATGAAAAGTCAATGAAAAAATAGTAATGGAAAAGTCCCCTTCAACGTGATAGGATGTTCTGATATCCTCTTATGTCATATATATACACACACACACACACGTGTACAAGATTTTAAAACGAGGTCAAGACTTTTCAACCTAGCCATCCACCTTCCTAACATCTTGAAAAGGAAAATTTGTATCTTTTCAATTAATGGTGTTTTTGTATTTTCTTTGCATTACAGCGGAAGAACTTGGAATAAAAGAACTGGTGCCGGCATATTTGGATCCAAAATTAAAACCTGAAGATCTTCTCACTGGTGTAACTTTCGCTTCAGGTGGCACGGGATACGACAATTTAACAGCCACAATAGCAGTGTGTGAAGAAAATAACTAATTTTTTATTTTATATTTTAATCGTACTATATATATATATATATATATATATTACAAGTTATCTCTTACTAATTGATAATCTGTATTAAATCTACTTTTTCAATATCAGAATGTGCTATCATTATCAAAGCAATTAGAATACTTCAAGGAATACAAGCATAAGCTGAGAGCAATAGTTGGAAAAGAGAGAGCAGAGTTCATTGTGAGAAACAGCGTGTACATACTGTCATCAGGAAGCAATGACATCGCAAGCACTTACTTCTTGTTACCGCTTAGAAGATTGCACTATGATGTTCCTACGTACACTGATCTTATGCTAAACTCTGCATCATCTTTCCTGAATGTAAGTTTTTCATCATCTTCGTTAAACTTGATGTTCTTCTGGACGCATATGATTATCAAATAAACACTAGTTTATTTTTATATGGTGTTTTTGTGCGTATACAGGAGTTATATCTACTTGGAGCAAGAAGAATTGGAGTATTTAGTGCACCCCCTATAGGATGTGTACCATCGCAAAGAACTTTTGCCGGAGGACATAGAAGACTTTGTTCAAAGAAAAGCAATGATGCAGCATTACTATTCAACTCCAAACTCTCAGCGAAATTGAATTCGCTTTCGACAACCTTACGCGATAGCAAGATCATCTACATTGATGTATATTCTCCTCTGCTTGATATTATTCAACATCCAAAAAAATATGGTAATCAATCAACTTGACTGAAAACATTAAGAAAAACTGCATTTAACCTTAACTACAAGTATAATAATTACTCATATTGGTGTAAATGTTTTAGGCTTTCAAGAGGCGAACAGAGGATGTTGCGGTACAGGAACCGTAGAGGTGGCTGTTTTCTGCAATCGTGTTAGTTTATCACTTTGTCAAAATAGGTCCAACTACGTATTTTTTGATACTTATCATCCCTCTGAAAGAACCTACAGAGTTATAGTCTCCGAACTTATCTCCAAGTACATCCCCAAATTCTTCTGATTTGGCGCATCTACTTTTCTTTGTAGTTCTTTTATTTGCAGTGTCTTCTTATGTAACAACTCCAATTGGGACCAAGTGCTAAATATCTTATTGATTTATTTAATAAAAGATTGTTACGTAAATGTGATTTATCTTATTATATGTAGACAATTACGATACTAAAAAGTTCAAAAAAAATTAAAAAAGAAATTTAGAAGTATCATTGAAACTACGTAAAAAAAGTTTTAGAACAGTAAAAGGAAAGTAAAATACTTTAAAAGATAACTCTAATTAGTACACGGCATTCAACAAAATAATGGTTTATAATGGATTCGTCGAATAGCTCCCAATAGAATTAGAAATGATAAAGGAAACTAGACTGTTGTTATTGCCAGTATCAAGAATGGAGTCTCCAAACGCCATAGAGTGCTGGGAATTTTTCCTTTTTCTCAGAGCTCCTTTTGTTACTTCTTCACCAAGCAATAAAACCATTACGTATAATTTGTAAGCAATTTAAGTTTTAAACCAAGCATGGAGTTCAAAATAAGTACAAAATCAATGCACTTAATATAATCTTGAGGTAATTACACACGTTTATGTAGTAAAATCCATTACAATAAATTCTTCATTTTGCATTTAGTATAACCATGAATTGTTAGGCTTGCAATATTATCCCTGTTTTTACTCCTTTTTGGTGTCTCTAATAAACCATACAACAAATACGTTGTTGAACGAGACCAAGTGGTATAGCACCTTTTATGTTGATACGGCCAAACTCTGAATCAAATTAGAACAAACACATGCACGACATAATGTTAATAGAATCTTTTTAAAGTAAAGCAAACTGTAAATAACTTAAACGTAAAACTATGACACTGCGGATATCTATTTTTATAAACTAAAATTTAATTTTTAATAACCTAGTTAACTATAAGTAGATTACAAACTGTATACGTAGAGAATTGAAAACTGTAGTATAATATCAACAGAGAGGTTAAGTAACAAAATTCCTCGAAGAGTTGAACGAATCACATAAGAACATTAAAACACAAATATTACCGATAAAACATTTTCCTAGTTTGATTGAAGTTTTTCAGAACTATCAAAATAATATTTCAGAATCACGCACTATTTTTTTTGATAATCAAGTAACTTATGCCTAAAAATTACAGTAAGAAGAACACTGTTTTGTAAAAAGAATGAAAAAAAACACATGGCTTCTGTTGGCAATTCCGAGTTATTGATTTTTGATCTGCCATTCTCAGCCAAAACGTTCTTGTGATGACTGAAAATAAATATATGTTTTCTGGTTCAAACAATTGCAGATGGGTTTGCTTTTCTCTTTTGGGCGAGTTGTCGATTACCTAACGAATCTATAAACATGCAGGATGTATATGTATACCTCTTACTTGGGCAAAATTCCAAAACGCACCCTTTCGCCTCAAATTAAGTATAAAAAAGGGACTGTATTCTTCAGCACCTAAATGCATGAACCAAAATCAAGGCTTACTTTATCATCAACTAGTTTTTGTTGCTGAAAATTGTGTTCATATATATATATATATTACACCTTTTATATATCATATTATAGTTCTCACTCTCACCCACAATGAAGCTTTTTTTCAATTTGACACCGCTATCATATCATGCCATTAATTCTTGTTTTATTTTTCTTTTAGTTATTTTTCTTTCATGTAACACATCGAATTGTCTGATTAAACTACCTGAAAATATAACAATTCCGGCATTATTTGCTTTTGGTGACTCGGTATTTGATACAGGAAATAACAACGGTATAAGAACCATTGTGAAAGCAAACTTTCCTCCTTACGGCAGAGATTTTCCGGGAGGAAAACCAACAGGAAGATTTAGTAACGGGAAGATCGCTACAGATATTATTGGTATACAGTACTACTTGAATTTTCTTTTTCAATTCTTGATATCGGTTTTCCTCCATTCCATTCTAACTCAATTACATAATTTGCTGTATGGTGTTGTTCGTCATTTCATCAATCCTCGTGTTGCAAGTTTGAGGCCTCAAGAAACTTTTGTATATCTGATTAATAATGTAATCTGATACTGTACTTGAAGCATATTCCTAAATTATATATATATGATCGGGATGGTCTTTTGTCAGCGGAGGAATTGGGAATCAAGGAACTGTTACCACCATATCTCGGTTCAAATCTTCAAAGCCAAGACCTCAAGACCGGTGTGAACTTTGCATCTGGCGGTTCAGGATTTGATCCTTTAACATCGATTATTGTGGTAAAAGGAAATTATTCTATTCCTTTCATTTATTGATTTTGTCTTCTTCCCCAATAATTTGTTAAACCCATATATCGTTTATATCATAAACACACAGGAAGTGATTTCTGCTGATAAACAATTGGAGATGTTCAAGACTTACACAGAGAATCTGAGAAAACTTTTGGGAGAAGAAAAAACAAGAACCATTTTAAGTGAAAGTGTGTATATAGTTTCAGCAATTAGCAACGACATTGCAAATACCTATTTTCATACTCCTACAAGGATACTGGAGTATAACGTCTCTTCCTACTCTCAACTTTTGGTTACTTCTGCTTCAACCTTTTTGGAGGTAAACTACTTCTTCGATGGAAAAGAAACATAGTCATAATCTTTTTCTTTTTACGTACCCTCTCTGTGATTTTAATGAACATATAACTAAAATATTTATGGTTTCGTGGAACTGGTTAATGAAGGAATTGTACAAACTAGGAGCAAGGAGACTGTTGTATTTCGGGGCACCACCGATAGGTTGTCTTCCGATGCAAAGGACTCTTGGTGGAGGGATAGAGAGGAAGTGCGTGGAGAATTACAATACAATGGCAAAGCTGTTCAATTCCGAAGTGATAGCCGCGTTAGAAAGGATCAATGGTAAAAACAAGGAGTCTAGGATGGTGTACGTAGATATCTATACTCCATTGCTTGATATGATCCAAAATCCACAAGAATATGGTAGATTTAATTATTACAGTCTTCTTCTTATACATTATGTATACATCTCCCTCATTAAATGACAAAACTGGTTCCAGGGTTAACCTGTTTTTGGTGCGTGTTGCAGGATTTGAAGTTTGGGATAAAGGGTGTTGCGGTACAGGGTTGGTAGAGGTATCGTTTCTATGCACAGAACCAAATATATTCACCTGTGAAAATGCTTCGACATATCTGTTTTGGGACAGTTACCATCCGACGGAAAGAGCATACAGGATCATCGTTGATTATCTCCTCCAGAATGCTGTCAACAAGATTTTCACCAACTAAATCACTTTATGATTATCACTAATCAAACTTATTTAGTTCGTATTACTCATAGTTAAATTTAATCTTGAGATAATCAGCCTCCATACATGCTCAAACATGAACCTAAGTGATGTTCTCAATAAGCCTGTACGTCTGTCAGTATATATATATATGTACATATATGTATATGAACAAAAATCATTGTGAAGATAGCAATTCATTACTTATTGATATGCTTAAGTTTATTAATGATATATATAATAAGTTAAACATGAATTACAGCACATATATGTATAAATATTTCATCTTCTTTTGATAATGAAAGTAAGAATAATACTAAATTTTTTTGTTCATATAATTTATATAATTTTAAATATATATATTTTCAGTGGTGATCTTGTAATATTATAGTTTCACGTTTTGGATACATATATAAATAGGTTAAACATGTCAGATAATTGTGTTAATAAATTAATATTGCATACATTATTTTATAGAAAAGTATATATTATAAATTAATGTATTAATTTCTGAAGCATTCTTTGTAATTAAACTTTATTACGGTATTTTTATTTTTATAATTCACTCGAATTTTAATTTTAATTTCTTATTTCAAAATTGCCCGGGGCACCTCAGAACACCCCTCAACCCCACCCCAAAGTCAAGGTCGACCAGGTGCCTGTCCCCTGATGTCGAAATAAAACCTAACCTAATCTTTTGATGATTTTGGTTTTGTATTTGTCAATTGCCGCTCTCGTTCTTTTGAAATTCATAAGCTTTCCGCGATAACACAATCTCTTCCTTGTTCTGCTTTTCGTTTGAGTTTGCATATGGATCCTGTAGCTTCAGTGGTGGATAAATTAAAAGGTTTCGCTAAATCAGGTCAAGACTTGGTTGAAGGTCTCCTTTATCGCCGGCAAAATTTATCCCGCCGCAATCCGGTACTTGTACTTTCTATCTCTTCTGTATTTTACCGTCGCTTGCTGTGCGCGCTCAAGTGTTCTTGGTTCTCTTTAACGTAGTTTCCCGTTTGATTGTTTAATCATTGCCAGAGAGCTTGACCAAATTGCTTTTTACTTAAGTCTTTCTAGAGGAGCGTCGGTGGTGGCTTGAATTTTTTTCTTCGTTCTTAATATAGTAGGATGAGATTTGAAGGAGAAACTGATGAGAAATGTTCCGCATTAACAGGACAAAAATTAGTATGGAATAGGAAGAAAATGAAAGGAGAGGAAGAAAAGCATTTTTAACTGAAACAAAAATAAATGTCAATTTTATTTGCAAAACTAAAAACTGAGGGAATAATTTATAACATTTTGCTTCGTGTGTCTAATAAAGAAAATTATTAACTATGAACATATTCTTAATTATACTCTTTATTAATTTAATAGTACTTTAGACAAATAAGGGTGAAATGAGTTGAAAAAGAAATTTTTTTTAAAAATGTTAGGGATGATCACCATCCCTTCTTTGCTCAATTTTATGTTTGTCTGAACTAATGAGAGACTGCATGCATTTTTTTTTCTTCTTTTGTTCCTTCACTTCCTTCAATCCACATAGGGTAAGTTGTAACCTATCAATTTACTCGATTAGCCCAAAGCAATTGGTTCAAGTCATCCCTCCTGTATTAACATGCGGGTTTGGTTGGATAGAAGTTTCTTATATGTTGGACCAGGGCGGAACAAAAGGTCGGGCCTTGAAGTCAAATTCATTACATTCGCATACTGGAGATATCTCGAAAATCGTTGGAATCATAAAGTGCATCGGCATATAGTTTTTTATGGCAGTGATTTTATATTATCTGGCTAGAGAGATGTGCGAATGCATTAGATACTGTAGTTCGCCTTTGTGTCAAGAAGCATAATTTTTGTCAGTTTTATCTGTTATGCTGTTTACCATGTCAATTTAATCATGCTGTCTAACTTCTGCTTAAGTGCTCATCTCATGCCTCCTGCATGATTGCAAATCTCCATTAGATTTTAGTGTTGACACTATGCTGGTCTCGTAGGTAGCAACCTGCTGTTTCATTGGGTTTTATTCCGCTGATGATATTTTCAGATTGAAATCTTGAAGCGGTTGCAACGAGAAGCATTTTCAGATCTGATGAAACTCAGGGATAGACAAGACAAGGTGGAGAAAATGCTTTCCTTTTACAAAACATTTAAAGGAAATCCATTCCAAGAAGCTAGTACCCATGTCAGGGGAGAGTTTGATGTCCTTGGAGCTGTATTGTTGATGGATGATATTGACCATCAGCAATTTGATGCACTTGATAAAGCAGGGATCAGACCTGGAATATATTCAAGGTTTACTTTTGAAACAACAATTCATCAGAAAGATACTCTTATAGCTGAGTTTGTGGCCAATCAGAAAGGGAACAGACACCTGACTGATGTCTCAGGAAGCCCACTTTCACTAAATAAAGTGTATTATATGGCAAATATTAGTGATTGGTTTTCTGCTATTGCTATCCCAGTTGGAGCTCAATGCAGAGACATTGATTTTGCTGCCAATTCTTTGCTTCAGGTATGAATCTATTAATATTGTTTGGTTATGTAGGTTTGTGTTTATTGTGGCCTTCTGCACTGAGCTTGATTATGCAGTTTTGGGCTGCAAATAGAAACGCATGTTTCCTCTTTCTCAGTCCTTTTTTCCCTGTTTTGAGCTTCCAGTTGATTTTTTAGCTCCTGTTTGATGTTAATTGTTGAACAAAAATTGGCTTTGTGGCAGGTCTTCTCCTCTTTTGTCGTTATGGAGATGATTTAATAACAGATCAGTTAACTTGCAGTATGGCTACTGTATTTAGTTCTAAGATGATGCTCAAATTGCTCTACTTTATCCTCAGTTCACTGAAACTTGTTGGCTTTTGATGATCTGGCTGCTTTTCTTATAGTGAGTGAACCTGGACCATATTTTTATCTGGCAGGGAAGGGAGAGTGATTTTTCATGGTCTGGACCGCCCCTTCTGAATCAGCACAAAGGAAGCGCCATTGGCTTAACAATTAAGAAGTCAAACATCGTAGCTTCATTGGCTGAATCTATCTCCGGACTGGAAATGCAACAAGGCTCTGATGCCATTGGGCATTGTTTCAGCACCTTTGGGCAACTAATCTGCCAACTTCCTGGAGGAACAAAACTCTCTCTTTTGGGTCTTCACAAGGTTCCCAAATTGTCTAGTACATGTTTCGGTCTTGGAGCCCTTGCTATTCCCGTAGGGCTTCTTAGACATAATAGAGCTCCTGAGAGAGTTGAAGCATCTGTTGGACCCGTTGGAACACTCTCAGATGATACTGTCTCAACTAGATTCATTTCCCTGAAGCTAGAATCAGAACTTGATGAATGTACAAAAGTTGGGGGCTGGGTTGAGATGAAAAACTCAAATCCAAAGCATGTAGAGTGGGGCATCGCCTTGTCCGATAATTCTGAAGATGAATTAGGGTGGGGCATGAGTGTCGGAGGGATGATCGGCGGTCCCGAAAACTGGGATCAATTTCAAGTGGAATCCCATCTAAAATTGAATATAGCTAAGAGATTCAGCTTGAAGCCAGGCATTGCCTATGTAGCCAATGAAAATGGAAGAACAATCGCTCTTACTCTTCGGTCTAACTGGTCCATCTGAAGTTGATTTCAGCAATCTTGTCTGCATTTGGAAAACCATAATTAAATCTCCTTTCTGGTATATAACCTGAGAGATCAATGTTCATTTGATTACGCGTTTGATGAACAATCAATTATTTTCTTGGTTAAGTTATATTCTATTACTATTTTAATAATTTGATTAAAAAAGTTTAATTTGTAATTTACACATAATTAAATTAATTATTTATATTTTTTGTTTAAATAAATGGCAAAATAAAAGATAATTTAATTAAAACCAATAATGTCTTTATTTATAACTAGAAATTAAAAAATAAATAAATAAAAGATAATTTCTCATATTTTATTTTTTCAGGTTTGTTATTGTTATCTACTTAGTTTAAATAAAATAAATTAATTATTTTACTAATGAATATTAACTTTTAATTATTAGAACTAACAAATTAATTATTTTATTAATTAATTGTTTGTTAACATCTCCGTCGAGGGGATTAGATTTGGATAATCAATGAGAAAACACGATACCTTCAACCATTAGGTATTAGGAATTGGATTTTCTTGTCCTAATCAAATCTCTCATCTATATATACCCATTCCCCCAAGCGTAATTCTCCTTCTACACCCATTATTCACTTACCTTTCCTCTCCATTCATTTGTCCTAGGGTTTCTGGAATCTTCTTCGTAGCCATCAAACCATGTCGACGAGGAAAATCACCTTGAAGAGCTCCGATGGGGAGACCTTCGAGGTGGACGAGTCGGTGGCGCTCGAATCTCAGACCATAAAACACATGATAGAAGATGATTGCGCCGATAATGGCATCCCTCTTCCGAACGTTACCAGCAAGATCCTCTCTAAGGTAATTGAGTACTGCAAGAAGCACGTCGAGTCTCCAAAATCAGATGATCGGACCACCAGCACTGTTGACGATGAGCTCAAGGCATGGGACGCTGAATTCGTCAAAGTTGATCAGGCTACCCTCTTCGATCTCATTTTGGTTTGTTCTTTTTTTTCCCTATTGCTTTTCTTTTTTTCTTTTAATCTTCTATCGAGTCTGTTGGCTCTTGGTTTATATTCATTGATTGACTACTCTCTTGATTCATTTGTTGATTTGGATCTCGTTTAGTCTTTGTGGTTTCTGCTTAATTTCGCTTCCCCCAAACCTTCCCTTCTTCCTTTATTGAGGGTATAAAAATATGTTGGGGTAATTGTATGTTAAATTGCACGAGAAGCTTCTTAGAGTGATAATTCTAGTTCCTTTTTAATGATAAGCGATAGACAATATTTGGTGAGGAATTGAAATTGTTGTCAATATTTTAGTTGAATGTAAGGGAAACTAGTTTTTCCATGAAGCTAATGATTTGGAACAAATTATGATTTTCATTTAGTGGCGTCAAGGTATTTCGGAAGGATTGGTTATTGCTTTTGGGCTCGCGGTACTTGTTATTTGTCTTATGGCTACCTCATTGAACGATTCTTCATAATTAGAGTTGTCTTGCGGTTTGCTTTAACATTTATCTTTTTGGGATTATCAACGCTTTTGGAATGATGAGGTTTGTGTGTACGGGCTGGACTTACTTTCTCCAATCCTGCTTTTTTGATTTGCAATGCAATTTTCCGTGCGTAAACTTGGCTTTAACACTTTTTTCCCATTGCATAGACTCCTGGTTCTGCATTGTGCTCGGCCTAACTCTCTTCTGCTACAGAATGAGTAAGTCTGTTGTTTGCCTGTATGGTTTGTAGGCTGCTAACTATCTGAACATAAAGAGCTTGCTGGACCTTACTTGCCAGACCGTGGCAGACATGATCAAGGGCAAAACTCCGGAAGAGATTCGCAAGACCTTCAATATCAAGAATGACTTCACACCAGAAGAAGAAGAGGAGGTTCGGCGCGAGAACCAGTGGGCCTTTGAGTGAAGGATACGGTGATGAACAAAACTGTTTTTCTTTCCTTGGGCTGCTTTTGTCTAATAGTTTGACTTTTGAAATCTTGTCCGTAAAGTAGTAGTAATCCTTGTCTCAGCTGTTGCCGTTTCCCGTCCATCTATCCTCTCCTGTTACAAACTATGATGTCCTTAAGTAATCTTTAATGATGTCAATATATTTTACATGGTCCTTATCTGTCTGTTTTACTTCACATTATATTGCCAATTGCATTATCTGTCTCCATGTTCAAGACAGCTTTGTTGTTGTCATCTTCATGATTGTGCATCCCAAATTACTATTGAATGAAAATTTAAACTTTCTGCCCCTTTGCTTTCTACTAACTTTTTTCCTTTCCTTGGATGTACAAATTTGTCTCCCTATCAGACAAAAGTTTTGGATAAAGCCATGTACATGAATCCCTTCAGGGAAACTCATCCCCCGTACCCTATCAACCGAAAAGGAAGAAACCGGCCTAGCAAGGAATACAATGTAACACCTTGCATTATATGAGTAGTGTTATTGGAGAAAATATGGTGTATGTTTATGGTCTAAAGCTCCAAAAATATCAAGAACTAACACTTTTGGGCGATGAGTTGTGTTTGTAGTTTTACAAATACTACCAACATCTACTATCATGTTGGATGTACTTAAGCCAAATAACTACGACTACCATTTATATCTATTCACAAAAAAGAAAAGAAAGAAAAAACCTTGAATACCATTTGGGTTAAAAGAGACTTCTGATTACAGAATGTGGTACAACTGAATGTTTTCCGAAGAACGACATCGTTTTGATAAGAGCCATTTCTTTCTCCAATTAAAGCAGATTTTCACTATCATTTGAGCTTGTTGTTCGGGTGATCACATCAGATAAGCCCTTTAATTAGATTAATCCCATATGTTTAGAAATTTTGATGATTCTAAACTAGTTTGGGTTTACTAACGCTTACAACAACTGGACTCCTGACTCTGTATTTTCCATTAGACCACGTAATCGCTCCAAACACATCTTCTTTAAGTTCCGAACCGCCACTCAGCGAGAAAACCACTTGATACGTCTTCTTCTCCCCATTTTTGTTAAACTGCAGTTTCGCTGGCACCACCTCCACCTTAACCCCTGCAGCTTCCTCAACACTTGCACTATACTCTGTTTCACCATCTCCACCTACATTTGTCACCGTTCTATTCACTCTCTTACTCTCTTTCCCACTCAAACCGGATATTGCAATCGATGGGTAGTTCATATTCGACACCAGATCTGTACTGGAATTCTCTGGACACCCATAATCATCTGGAGTGTCTTTTGCAATTGTCTTAATTGTGGTAATATTGTATCCGTAGTAACAAAGGAAGTTCAAATAATCAACAGTAGTGGTCTCGTACACCAGCCCTGGCTCCAATGATTTTGTTGTGCTTAATTCACCTGCTCCAAAATCGTAAGGTGTGGCTGGTACGCCCTTTTCTGTTGTTATCGGTGCCTTTAAATTGTTCAGTTGAATGGCTGCAGATTGGATGAGAAGACATTATCTGAATGGTTATGAGTCGAGCATATGGAGATTTGATTAAGATTACTGACCTGTTGTCATGATGGCTGATCTAATTGCAGAAGGACCGAATGTGGGATTTCGTGATCTAAGAATGGCAGCCGCACCAGAAATGTGAGGAGCTGCCATTGAGGTTCCTGAAATGACATTGAATAGAGGGGGTTTCCCTTCAGGACCTGCCTTTGTGTCATTACCTGTCCATGCCGCGAGTATGGTAACTCCTGGTGCGGTAATATCAGGCTGCAAAATCAATTCCATGGTATCAAAATTCCTTCAGTCTTGAATCACAATTTGTATGTAATGTGAGAATTTTAATTTTGCCTTAAGAATGTTGGTTGTGATGGATGAAGGTCCCCTAGAAGAGAAGTAGGCAATAATAGGTGCTGGCTTATAGTCTGATACAGTGAAAGTTGGCAAGATTGTTGCAACTGGATTTCTGCATACCAATTTTCAAAATCCCTGATGGTTAGAAATTGTTTCATCATTTGATTTAATTATCTATAAACTTGGTCTAATTCGCTGGATTGGTAAATATTACTTGGTTGAATTGAGATAGGAGTAGATGTCTGCTGCATCCTTGGTACTAATCACAGTCGTTGGGAATGTATACTTTGATGGAACAGATCTTTGCTCGTCATCAATCACAACTATACCAATGCCTCCAAGACCCTCCACTACATCCCGCTTTTGTTCTTTTATCCCTCCATTATCGTTATCACATACAACAATTTTCCCCTTCACTATCTCGTCGTCCAGGGTACTTGGGACGCAATTCCTGAGTGATATAAACAAAATTCATGTATGTCATATTACAATCTGGGTCATCCTGGGAGCTATGATGAACTTTGACTTTGTATGAAATTCTCGATCTTAGTTATATATATATACCTTGCATCGTCATCTGAAGCTTCAGCCTTCTTGGCTGACTTTCCATATATTAGTGGGTGCACAGGGGAGCTGCCGATGTTGGCAAAGTTTATGCCTCCGCCCTGAAAACCAGAGACAAAGTAATAACCATAATAATTTTTCATATCATATATTAATGATATTATACAATATACTTAGTTACCTTAACCACTTGGTTTCCGCCCAGTAAAAGATCAGAGCGAAAATCTCTGTCGATGGTGCTAGCAGCAACAGTCATTATCCAAGGCGCAGCATTGACAACGGTGCTAGCAAAAGGGCCATCATTCCCTGCAGAGCAGATCACAGTAATCCCCTTCTCAACAGCATGAAATGATCCAATGGCAATCGGATCATCAACTAACCGGATGTCTGCCCACGCCGGTGCACCCAGAGACAAAGACAACAAGTGGACTCCATCTGCGATTGCGTTATCAAATGCTGCCAGGATTGAAGAGCCAGAGCATCCATTTCGGTTGCAGACCTTGTACATGGCTATCCTGGAGCCAGGGGACCCTCCTTTTGCAGTTCCCGTGGCTAAGCCGTAGTAGGACGCGTTCTCCACAATACTGCCTGCAGCTGTTGAAGATACATGAGTGCCGTGCCCAAGAGTATCCCTTGGTGAGTTAGATTCCTCATCTTCATCCTCATCACTCTTGTAAAATCTTGCTCCAATTATCTTTCTGATTATCATTTAGACAAGGTTAGTTCGGCATTTTAATTGAGAATCACATATGCGTGAACATTTGATTTTCACCTGTTACAATTGGAGGAGCTGAAATTCTTCCCTGCCATGCAGGTTCCTTTCCAATTTGTTGGAACTGGATCCATATCCTTGTCATTGAAACTCTCTGATTCTGGCCAAATACCTTTTTTTTTTTTTTTTTCCATTTGTTTTTAGTCTAGATTCACTTAGAATATGAAGATATATGAGAGTGAGTCTTTTTTGGAGGGGTACTGAAGTGATTAAAGACTCACCTGTGTCCAAAATGCCAATAACAGTATCTGATCCATGAGAGTCAGAGTTGGCAGATGGGTGTGAGTCAATCTTTACGTCTGTTTGGTACTTCAAGAAATCCCACGAACGAGTAGTGTGAAGTTGTAGCATGGGATCAGGGAAAACTGATACAACTCCAGGTTTCTTCGCGATGGAGCTTGCTTCTTCTGCTGATAACCGAGCTGCGAATCCAGAGAACCCATGTCTATATCTCTGTACCAGAGCATTCACTTTCCTACAAACACAAGTATGATTTCAACTTACTTATATACCTATATCAGCTCAAACTGACATTTCCAGTTTAACAAAGGAAGGAAGATTAGTTTGTTGTATAATTCACCCTTTCAACAGTGTGTTTATGAGTATCTGAGCATGGTCATCCTGTGCAGCTCCCATGTAGACAATATAGACTCCATTACTGTTTGACGCAGCTGCATTTGTTCCCTTGGAAAAACTGATGGAGAATAGTAAGAAAAAAGAGAAGAAAATTGTCAATACCTTCATTATTTTAACAATTAACCGTGACAATTTAATCTTGGCACTGCGGGCAGTTGGGTTGTATGGGAATATATATATATATATATACTCGTATGTATGTATGTATGTATGTATGTATGTAGATATAGTGGAGTTAACAATGGAAAAATGGTGTTGGTGGAGAATGCAAAAACCATAAGTTGTTTAGTAGCCACACAAAGTGCGCCATTTCTTATCTCATGTAATTTACAGTGGGATACATATAATAGTGGGCGGCCGCTGCTGATGATCATCAACGGGTAATGGAAAGTATTTCTCGTCTCTCAACTCTCGGTGCATGATATATAATATAATATATATATATATATGTTTGAAGCATGAGTGGATGTAAAATCACATATTCTTGTGGAAGAGAGAAAAATAATGTATTCTTATATTTACATTCTGGGGTGATCTTGAATATGGTAAGTGGGCTCTGACAGTAATTTACATTTGGTAATGAGCTAATCATAAATCATTACTATTATTATTTTATTTGAAAATTAAATAGGAATATAATATTCTTTATTGAAATTAAAGTATAAGTTTATGTTTTGAAATATACTCGGAATTTATAATTTATAATTATGTATCAAATCTGTAAAAACTCAAATTTTTACAATTTTTTTTTTGTAGAATATTATTATATTCTTGTTAAATTTCACACAAAATTTAAATTTATCCTAAATATATGTATATATTGTCATAACTAAAATTTTAATTCAACAAAATTATGTTTAGCTTTGAAGTACCAATTCATGATGAAGTATAAATTAAGCCATTTTTCTCTGAGGTACCAAAAGATTTAAACTTATAATTCAAAACTAATAAAGTTTTGAACATTAATGAAACCTTATTTATTTTCTATCGT
The DNA here is from genome assembly GCF_054855325.1 of Carica papaya. NCBI lineage: Eukaryota > Viridiplantae > Streptophyta > Magnoliopsida > Brassicales > Caricaceae > Carica > Carica papaya. Next base: position 28,736,207 of record NC_142309.1, read on the forward strand.
GACTCATAACATTACCTTCTGGGCCTGTTGGGCTTTATAAGTCAACTCCCAAAAAAGCTGTTGACTTACAAAAAAAATCTTTCCGTTGCCGGGAATCGAACCCGGGTCTCCTGGGTGAAAGCCAGATATCCTAACCGCTGGACGACAACGGATTTGTGTGAGAGACGGCTGGATGTAAACAACTTAATTATATTTCTATTTGAAAATATTTAAAACAAAGCAAATAACAGATTTTAATATTTTAAAATAATATCCAATTTATTTTTAGTTCTAAACATTTAATTTTCATTATTGAGTTTGCATATTAAATATTCAAAAATTTTACTCAAATTTATAATTTGTGTTTTTCCCTTTCTTCATGTAATTATATTAATAATTTTCTATTTTATCCCTAAAATTTTAAAATATTTTTAAATGCATATTTTTCGTAAAAATATTATGTAAATTAAATTATTATTAATTAAACATATACATAAAATTATATATTAATTAAATATACAATTAAGATAGTTAAATTAAAAAATAATTAATGTTTTTTTTTTTTAATCACATAACTCGATGTGGTAATACTTACGCCAAGCTATAAATATTTTTTTAATTAGTTTTGGAAGGTTAATCTACCATAAAAATAAAAATATATATTATTTATTATTTAATTTGATTTAGATATATATATATATATATATACACATGAATACACACACACACACTTTGGAGAGAGGGGACATGAGCTCGTTTAAATAGGCTTAATTAATTAATTATCCATATGTTAATTAATTAATTAAGAATTACAACCAATAAACGGATAATTAATTAATTTTGTCTCCGTGGCATGAATAACTAACGACCTCGGCATCTTGTTGTTTAACTTTTCTGGGATTTCCTGGTTCTGTTGTGTTGGTTTGCTTTTTATTGAGATCTAAATACTTTCTGGATTGACCCACATTTAATATGAACTGTCTCTCTCACCTTGAATTTTCCTAATATTAATGAAACAGTATATGTATATATATATATATATACATACAGAATCCGAATCAATCAAAATTAAAGCCGAAACAGAGGCCGTAGAATGACCCACAAAGTTCAAAAAAAAAAAAAAGAGAAACAAATAAAGTTAAAGGGTGCTGCAGAAGAAGATTGAACAAACACAAGACGAGGAAGGTAAGGTTAGGAGAAGAGATTATGATGATAATGATATATAGCCAAATATGTCCCATCTCATAACTGTACATGTTTTGTTTAAGGCAAGCACAGCAGCTATTATACCTAAGTTTATGTCTACTCTTAAAATGCTCTTCCCATCAACCTTTAGTTACAGTCTTTCATGGATTCCCATCTAAACTTGCATCTCATTGGTAGAAGAATAAAGTGAGACACGGACAAGACGACAATGGTTCAGCCAATTGATAAAAAAAAGGTAACAGAACACCCGTCACCTCCTCTCCACCTTTGCCTCAACCTCCTCAACAAAAGCTTGATACACATGTATCTGTTTTCCTAACCTCAATCAACCCATTAATGTTTTCCCATTTAAGAAATGGTTTCTGTCTCTTTGTTATTATTCTGGGAAAGGGGAGTTAGACGGGGTGGTGACGCACTGAAAGGGAAAGAGAGAAGAAAATAAGATGGGATTGATTAAAACTGGTTCTTGCTTCTTAAAATGGTGCCGTTAAGGTTCTGTGGAGACTCAGCTTTTTTGGAACCTGGGTATTGGCTGCCAGGAGCTGTAATGGAAAGATATGTAGAACCAACCAATCAGCCTATCCAAACTCTTGATAACAAAACATGGGGAATTAATTAATTAATTAATGACATTTACCTCCTCCTGCTGCTTTCTAAGCCTGGCATTCTCTTCCAATAAATTAGCAATCTCAATCTCCAACTCCTGTGTGTATGCCTGCAGAGCCCAAATCAAGCAATCTACTCTTAACAATACCAGAAAAGTTCTGACATCAACAATATTTATTATATATATGATATACAAGTACTTATAGTATACATATTATATGTAAAATGTACAAGAGAGAGAGGGAGAGGGAGAGGGAGAGAGAGAGGGAGAGGGAGAGGGAGAGAGAGAGAGATTCCTGTTTTCTAGCTCTGGACCTAGCAGCTGACTCTCTGTTCTTGATCATGCGCTTATGCCGCCGATCATCATCGTCATTGTCTCTCAGTTGAACCCTTTTCCTACAAAACGAAGAAGGGAACACTGAAGAAGAGCCCAAAGCATGGGAAGTAGAGACGTGGGGAGAATCAAAAAAGGACGTAACATTATCATTGACGCGGTGACTCTGAATTACTTGGTGGTTCTGCCTCCTACAGTCATTGCTGATCTCAAGATACTTAAAATCTGCAGATCCAGAACCCAAGCTCAAAATGGTTGGAGGAGTTGAACTCGGAGAACCAGAAGAAGCAGCTTCCAGCAAAAGATATGACGAGCGACGAGAACTGGCTGATGGGTGTTTGTCTATCAAGGGCCTGGCTAGAAAATCTTGAAGGACGAGAGTAGCTGGAACTGGAAAGCAAGGGTGGTCGTTGGTGTTGAGGTTTTCAGTGGTGAGAGAGGAGAGGTTGATGTCCTTCCAGACTTCTTCCATGGATTTCTTGGTGGATGACTGGTTTTGGATCTGAGATGGAGGAGAAGAAGGAGAAGAAGATGATGATTTTGAAGGTGAGCAAGAGATTTCTTTGTCGTTTCTACCAGTTGCCCACATAGTGAAGAGGTACTAAACCAAACACAAGACCGAGGAAGAACAAGGGAATGCGTCTTAAACCTCTGTTTTTTCATAAGATATGATTGGGAAACGCCTTGTAATTATGTCCCATGCTGTAGTATCTGCTTTAGAATTATATATATAACCATGTATCAACAATTAGGACGTATGCCAAGAGCATGTTGGAACTTACGGTATGATATGTAAGTGGTAAGAGAGCTCGTAGTAAATCAGTACATTTTTACTGCCTCCTTTGAAGATTCACCGTCTGCAAAAGCATACAATTCTAAGCAATATAGTAAGAGTACTATATATCATAAATGAGAAATGTTCACGCCTCGTACTATTCAGTATTTAAGTCTCCTTCTGTGATTAAAAGAGTAGTCTTTCATTTTTGCATTTGATTTTTTTCTGTTGGGATGAATTACCATTTTTTAGTTTCTGAATTTTGACACAAATTTTGTTCTACTCTTAAATATTTTTGCCCTCAAAAAATTTTAATCCGTTTTAGTATAAATTTATATTTTTATTAACAGCGTATTAGTCTCGTGTTTAACCCTAATCCACACACCCAAAGCTGTTTAATGATTCTACCACTCATCCCAACATTAGAAATCTGGGGATTACTCAGAATTAGATAATCAAGTTTTTGATTCACACTGGAAAAGTCAGTAGGTCAAATTTAATAAAAAAATTTTCCAAGGTAATTTTTAGAAACAAAGGCTTTTAGTTTGAAGTGGACAAAAAATTGGAGCTTTCACGAGACGACGCGTCGACAAGTTATTAGGTATAGAGGAGGGCCTTGGGATAGCTCATAATTGGCCAGTTTAGAGTTACCCTTTCTTCCCTCTGGCTTTGAAGTTTTGAATTGACTGAATACTTTGTCGTTTGTTGGTTTCTGAACTTTTCTTCTTTTTTTTTTCCTTCCTTCTTTCTGTCAGCTGTAGATTTCTTTTGAGGATGCTGCATTTCCCCTTTATTCTCTCCCCTACACCCACAGCCACAGTGAGAGAAGGACTTCATCTGGCAACCCAGTTCCCAATACAGTAACATCACCTTCAAACCTCTAATTACTAGCCCAGAAGATCCACCGTCTCGTCACCTTCATTGTTGATCAATGATACCACTCACCTCTCCGTTACCTCCATTTAAAATCATAATTCTTCTCTTAAGCAACTAACCACAAACTCGTAAAGAATGTAATAACCTCTTTTGGGTAGGTACCCAATTCCAAACCTTTCTTTAAGACACAGATTCAGCATCTTCCTTTAGAATCTACTGTCGTATCTTTCCTCTCAAATGCACCCTTACCCCTGTTAGCCTAACTATAGTATGATTTGAAGGAAAAAAAAAACAAAAAAAAAAAAGAAGACAGCCATCTCATAAACCACAAGATAATTGTAAAGGAACGAGACATGAATGATCAATTGGTTCAATCTCCAACCATTTCCTAAAAGAGGATAATGTTCCTTCCCCATATATATATGCCTACCTTTGCTAACATAACCTGCAAATATATCTACTAAGCATCTACAAGAAAATCCAACTTCCATTGAGATGACAGGGAAAATAATAAAATAAAAATTATATCAATAAATAATCATCCACCAAAACATTCCAAATATCCTTATAAAATAGGTGTAGTCAATATAGTATAAGAAATCTAATTATGTGATAGTGATAGAGACAAGTGTAAAAAAAAAAAAAAGATGTCTAAAGAATCACAAGTGAGGAAAGAGTTAAGGGAGCCGTGACTAGAATAAATAGAAGAAAACAAAAGAAAACTATACCATCTAGTCCCAGCAACCAAGCACTAAAATGAACTCACGTCTACCCTTGTGAACCTTTTTTTTTTTTTTTTTTTTTTTTTTTTTTCCTTTGAGAAACATAGCCTCGTGAAGAACTTGAAGTATGCTCTTGAGAGTGTTTTGCCAAGCCACGCCACCAGAAATCACCGAAAAAATAAGAACAGAACCACCCGTAATAAGACCAAACTATACACCAATTGTCTCATAATCCAGCCCCAAATAATGTGTCACTCAGTATAATTTTCTTATTCTGTTTTGTTTCTACTTGCCTCATCAAAACACTGCCAAAACTTAGCAAAATGATCCAGAAAATGAAAGAAAAAGATTTCCTTTACGCCTTCCTCCTCCCATACCTCCAAAAAGTAGTGTACTACCCAAACAGAGTAGCACCATTTTTTGTTGCATAGATTGATCATTTCCGGTCTAAACAAGCATCCTCGGAGACCTTGCCGTTTGAGAGCCGGGACTGGTCAGTCAACCCAGATGAATGTTCTCTAGGAGCATTGTCCTCCACTGTGATCTTCTGAAATGAAGTTGCAAGCATATTAGAACTTGACTCGGCATGAGATGATGCCTTTGCTTCCTGAGGAAACCTATTTGATGAATGTATCCATCTCATCCACTCGCCACGTCTCCTGATTTTATCATCCTACAGCAATTTCAATAGTAAATTAACAACTGATAATTTATTGCTTATACTTATGCTAGAAACAAGACAAACGCAGTACCAGCACTTCCACCACAGTTGAAGTCCTCAAGGAATCCAAAATCAACTGAATATTGTTCGTCAAATTTTTAACCTGCAAAAATAGAACCATGAAGCCAATTTGTTCCGGGACATGGATATTTGAAACTGTACATTTTAAATCTCTTTGGAAAAAGTAGATAGCAACATTGCAGTGAAGACATATTAGTGAGAATTAATGATTCCTGAATTTGAAGAAAGAGCAACTAATCAAAAATTTTTACAAATTGTTGCATGAAAGAACAAAGATGTGAACTGGACGGAATCGAGGAAAACAACAAATATGCCATGACAACAAGTGCTTTTCCATTAAAATTCACTTTGTACAAGACAACACTTAAGCACAAGGGAAATACGATATACCAACCACAGCTGCATTTGGCTTCCTTCATAATATTTTTTTATTGATTTGTGTAGTCTCTACCTGCAGGGACTTTATACTGGATGCACTCGGAAATTTGACCCAAAACAATACTAATGCATCTTGCCTCTACTGGATGATCCTGGGGTTCATCCCAAAATTACATTTAACATCTCTCCTGGATCTCTGCCTACTGGAATTTATATTCAAAATGAAATAACATCAATCTCTCATCTCTATCAAAAGAGACCTCTATACTGGATGTTCTTCGGATTTATAACCAGACTAACATGATCTCTCCTCTCTAACTCTACAGAACTCCATACTGGATGCTCTTGAGGTTTATACCCAAAATAAAATTAATGTCTATCTTGCACCTCTACCTATAGAGGTCATTATACAAGATAAACTTCGAGTTCATACCTGAAATGCAATACATCAATCTCTCCTCTCTACCTATAGAGACCTTTATACTGGATGCTCCTGGAATTAATATCCAAAATGATATAACATCTACTTTGCCTTCTCTAATATTATCTCTCTTTTTCTGATGGCTGTTTTTTTTCCCTCATATTTCCCAACATGCACAGATGCGACTGCTGTTCTGTGTCAATGAAAAGCTAACTAAGGATTCACTTTTTATCATTTCATGAACTAGCGAAGGCAGAGAGATTATGAAGAAGCAAATACCAATAAATTTAGCAATGAGCTTTAAAACACACAAAAGAGATTTGGCTCAGTTAAAGCAGGACATTTGAAATTCCACAAACAATAGAATGGCATCCAAGTTTAAACCACTTGAATTTGACAACGCCCTTAATCTTATCCCGAAAATGAAAAAAGAGAATTGAATCCATGTGATATAGGCACCTAGTAGTCAGAGTTAGAGGGATATATCTTATGTCAACCACATGAGACTGACAATGAACCAAAAAATGACACCACAACATACTACCCACACTAAAATTCATGAAAGTGTAAGTCTCAAATATTTGATAAGAAACAATCCAGAAGTGGAAATACATAATTACAAAAAATTGAGTGGTCCAAGACCCTGAAGCCGTCCATTTATGTTCCACAAAAAGAGCAACTAAAGAAACCCCCGCCCTTAAAAAGTCTTGCTCATTGCAGCAACGATAGATCTCAAAAAAAAAAAAATACATCTGGATCCATGCCAGACGCACAAACGGGCTTTATCACAATCCTTTAAGATAAACCACCAAAGAATATGGGTGTTCAGTCAGTTCGGTTAAAAATTTTTGAAAACCTAAAAAATTGACCGAATCCGAGTGACCTAACCAAAAATGAACCAGCTGAATAATCTTGGTTAGTTCAGTTAATCCAAAATTAACTCAATTTTTTATCATTATTTAATTGATTCCAGAATTTATAATATGTTTTATATATATACATCATCTATATTATATTATGATATATATTTTATAATATTATATCTTTAACATTTATTTAAAAATGAATGCAGTAATATCAGCCGATTTGGTTACGTAAATTTGGAACCAAAAACCGACCAAAAAATTAATTGGTTTTTGATTAAAAATTGAATCTAAACCAGTTTAACTTGACTAATCGAACCAGACCTCCTAAATCGGTTTGGTTTGATCTGTTAAATTGGTCTGATTTGGTCTTTTGCACAGCCCTAGCAAAAAGTTGATCTATGTAAAGAAACAATTGACATACAGAAAAGGACCCAAAGCATCCACCATAATCATCATAAAAGACTCATGCAAAAGATTCGTAAAAATTTTTAATCACAAGGAGATAACCATTAAAGGTAGAGGTAAAATACCCCTACAATTTATTTTTCACATGTAAAGGTATAAGGGCTCCTTTCTAAAGCCTCAGCACCACATAAAAATGCTAATTACGAGCTCCATGATGCAAATTAATAAAGTTAACCAAGTTTCTGGTTGTTATGGTATAAGTGCCTGTTTTAGTTCATTTTGATATCTAAAACCAAATCAGGAAAGTTCAATTATCTCACGTGCCTCAGTGTCACAATATAAATATGATATATAAACTTTAAATCAACATAGCGATTCCAGGATAAAGCATGCTGTGTTACGGCACAAAGATATCACTTCCTAACATTGCTGAGATCATGAATAACATAAAAACACCAGACAACAAGAGAGATAGTTAACAATCTCAACATCAGGCTTTGGAATTTATTTTCTCTCCAAATATACCGGAGAAGATACCACTTCCCCATGTTAATGAATCAGCTCCATTGCATGTACCTGGAAATCATAGGCCATGGAATGTGCAAAACAAGTCTCAAAATGCATTTGCAATGACGAAAAAGAGAATGCAATGCAGTTAGATAGAATCAAAGGGATGGACAAAGATTATAGTAAATATTCTGTACGTTTTTCTAAAGAGAGATATTTGACAAACCTACATAATCATTCTTGGATTTTGTAGATATCTTAGATTACCATTACGGCATTACCCAAAGACGTTCTGTCTGGTAAAATTTGTTGGAAGTTGAAACTGCTACAAAACATGTTGCTTGTTGCTCAACTATGTATTTTTCTTAAATTTTGCGTGCCACCATTTCCCGGTCTTCTGTGCATATTCCGTTGCCTAACTTTCAACATAAGCACATCACAAATATGACCACCTATACCAACTAAAAAGCTCTATGGTTCTTACGTGAGGTTATGGACTTTTTTACCCAATACACCTCACTGATACTAGTTTTTGCTCTTATATACGTGATAAAAAATAAAAATGCTGTCAGTTCCAACTTAAAATGCTGTCAGTTCCAACTTCTGCATCTTATTACATATACACACATATATATTTAGACAGACACAAGAAGCTCTACAAGGTTTAGTTATATCAATTCATTACTGCTCAGGAACACCTAGTCTGAAAGTAGAAACTGTCAAAAGCAGTGTTAAATGACTGAACTATATAGATAACGAAGTACAATAATATGAAATACTCCAATATGTGAAAGTGCTATCAACAACCAGAAATAAAATTATATTTGTCTTTCAAATATTAAAAAAAAAAAACTGAGCAGTATTATCTCTGTTAGACCACTTTCGATGTTAACAACTATACATTTTATTGAGTGTATTGTAAGCTTTAAGCAGCCACAAAAGAGAGAGAAATCATGAGCTTGATTATTATAAGAAATAAAGAGGAAAAATGCTTTAACTGCAAAATAACTTACTCTAGGAAAGCTTGCTATTAAAGAAATAGGGACCCATCCTTGGTTATCCATGTTCGACTTCAAAAACTCATCCTTAATCAAATTAGCATCGCTGCAGTTCACAAGACATCAATTCATATCTAGCTGATATCTCAAGCCTAGAAGAAAAAATTCATTCCACACAGTTAACTACTTTTAACTGAAAAGCTGCCAAAAATTTCAGATTACCTGAAATAATAATCAATTTGATGGACTAAGAGTGCAGGTAGAGGAGGTTCTGGAGCCGGCAAGATTACAGGAGGAGGAGGTGCATGGGTAATAAATGGCACACCCCTGTAGGGCTCCAAAGGCATTGCAGATATATATACTAAATCTGGAGAATAAAGAAACATAAGTTCTGCATCGTTGAAGGAACAATCACATACTCTTTGGGAGGAGTTACTTACCATGGAATCCCATAGGGTTTCCGAAGGGCCTGCCAGGTGGAGGGGGAACAAAAGGCCCTGCATTCGGTGGTGGAGGCCTTATAAAACCTCTTGGAGGTGCTCTTGCCTGCTGCATGTGAACATCTCTCGGATTTGCATAATTTCCACGATCCTGATCACGCCTGCCCCCAAAATAGCTGTGGTAAGGACCATCTCCACGTGGTCCATAGCCACCCCTCCGCGCCGAATTCCTATGATCACTGCCAGTGTATGGCTGAGAAACATATCCTCCGACTGATCTGGCTTCCCAATTATTGCCCCTGTAGGAACCCTCTCTTGGAGAAGACTCCGGCATTGTTGGCACAAAACCACCATAACTACTAGGGTGAATTGGAAACACAGGAAATGGTGGTGGTGGTGGCGGGGGAGGAGGTTGAGTGAAAACGCTTTGTGCAGGTGCACTGGCAGTGCCATTGCCCCCACCGCCGCCGCCACGCTTTCCAGGTCTTTGCCGAGTTGGCATTAAACGAGCTGGGGAAGAATTAGGGTTTGCATCGGTAGTAATTTGCTTCTGAGGAGTATTTGTTATTACAGGTCTCTGCGAAGCCAGGATCATTTTTTAAATATAAGATTGATGAACGAGAAAAATTAAATTTCTTAATAATTTCAATAGCGTAGCAAAAAATTGCTGAAGAGAATATTGAGAGTAAAAGGAAAAGAGTGGATTTTCCATTAAATTGGCAACTTATCTGTTGGAATCGAATAGGTTTTACAAATTTGTCGAGAATAACGATCCAGAATCACAATCACCTTTTTCCTTACTAAATTTTCCTGGGAAACAAACATGGAATAAGGGAGAAGCACGGGAACAAAACCAAACCTGAGAACTTGAGATTGATCCATCGGGGACGGTCTTGGAAGAAGGGTCGGCCGCCGATTTAGGTGAGGCCCGAGCGGATTCAGATAAAGCAGGCCAACCCACTGCTCCCATTACGGGACCGGCATCGACGACACCGTTTGATGGCTTGTTCCACGCTGGCTTCTTGGGCCGAGCCGCTGCATTGTTGTTGTTATTTTCGTCGCCGTGTTCCAGAGAAACACCAGCATTCGGCAGCGGCGGCGGTAGCGAGGAAGCTGGTGAGCAATCCGAAACAGCTACCTGGTCGGCCAACGGTGACGATGACGAGGATGGAGAGTATGGCGAGTGATTAACGGCTAATATTGACTGTGGTTCGCCTCTGACGACTTGGCTCCACGGTGAGGGCAAATTCTTGGCGCGGAACTGATTCTCTGAGCCACATGTTGAATGGTGGCTAGAATCAGCCGTCATGGCCATCCAAACTAGGGTTCGAAAACTTAACAATGCAGAAGATTGGATCAAACTATAATCTCAAATTAATAATAAAATATACGAGGAATTGCACAGGATAACGATAAAACAAAGAAGAGTAAAGTAGGGTAATTTGATGAGCCGCCGATACACATATAATATGGTATCCTGCGGAAGTGTATTTCCAGAAGTGAAAGAAGAGTAGAGATTCCGTTAAAAAGAGAGAAAACAAATAGTGGAACTTAGGAAATATATAAAGAAGCAGGGAACTGAAATTACCAAAATACCCCAACCCAACTTATCAGTGGTTTAGTGGGACTAGGGTTTACGAAATACAGTAGAATTAGGGTACTGGGTGTGAAAATCTGAAATTGGAAATAACATATTTTTCAGGTAGAAGTCATAATTGGACTATTAATCTATACTATACTTTATTATTATAATTTTACTATATGTTAAATTCTTTTCATACCAAAATATTTCTAATTAAAACTAGTGTATACATTTTCAGTCATATATATATATATATATATATATTTTGGTAATTTTTAATCAACTTTTAACTTACAATCACTTTAAAATTCATAATTTACGTGGGGCTTATAAATTAAATAAGTAAATAAAAAGTACAAACTAAATATGATTTTTATTTATTTTCCAAAATTATAAAATTTATAAGCTTATAAGACTTAAATTACTCTTCTTTGTAATTTTACCAATTCTATTATTTCATCACATAGGAATAAACATTTACCTAAATTAAAAAATAAAATATATAGAAACTTGAACATCCACATATATAAATAAATATTATCATAAAATGAGAGATTTAGTAGTATAAAAAAAAATATCATAGTAAATTTAAACTTACATTACTCATAATGATTATTAGCTCTTTAGCCGTTACAACATGATTTTGTTATTAACTTTATAACACCTATTTGGTTTGAAAATCAATCTATTTATAGTTTTATGATGCTTTGACGTACAAGAATGAATATATCTTTGTGTAAACTATGCATGTCTTTTTTTTTTTTTTTAAGTAAATGTGTGTTTATTGAGTATTTTATTATTTTTCTCAATTAAAAAAATATTTTTAATCGTTATATATTAATATTTTAAAAAATATTTACAATTTAGTAATTAAAGTATCAGTACTTTTAATTAATATTATAAGTTCAAACTTATAATAAAAATATTTATAAAAAAAATAAAACTTAAATTTTTAACATTAACTAAATCTAAATATGATTGAATATATTGATATAATACTATTCTTTCGTGGTAGCTGGTCTTTTTCTCTCTAACTTGAGAGTTTTTAACAATAGAATATTGTGATCAAGCCTTGAGCTGTATTAGAGGTGTTTAGAATATCGTGTTTCATTTTGTAAGTACATAGGAGAAAAACTTTAAATCTTAAACTTTTAACATCAACTAAATCTAAATATGATTGAATATATTAATATAATATTATATTTTTATGGTAGTAAGCATTTTTCTCTATAATTTGAGAGTCTTTAACAGTGGAATATTGTGGCGTTAAGCTTTGAGTTGTAATAAAAGTATTAAGAATATCGTGTTTTATTTGGCAAGTACGTAGAAGAATTTTAAATCTTAAACTTTTAACATCAACTAAATTTGAATATAATTGAATATATTAATATAATATTATCATTTCGTGGTAGTAGGTCTTTTTTTTTCTGATTTGAGAGTTTTTAACAATGGAGTACTGTGGTGTCAAGCCTTGAGTTATATAAGAAGTGTTGAGAATATCGTGTTTTTCATTTGGCAAGTACATAGAAAAACTTTAAATATAAAGTTTTAGTCAATATTGTGAGAAAATTTTAGAAAGCTTAGTCATGAAATGAAAGCAATGATATGAATAGAAATTTATTTCCTTTCAATTTCAAATGTCAGAAGGATTTAGAAAGACACTATTTTATGTTATGTTATGTCATGATAATATTGTAATATGCTTTCAACCTATTTTAAAAAAAAAATGTGTCTCACAATATTATTGGTATAAAATAAGATGGAGAGAATCTTCAGTCTACATATTATTTCTTAAATGAAAGAGTAACGAAAGCTTGTACTTTAAAAACAATGTTATATTTGATTAACATATTATGTTTTATCTTGAAGTTGTGGTTTCTTATAAAGTAAAGTATATTTACATATTAGGAATCCAATATTAAGAGTTACGTTGATAATTGCTAAAAGAGAAACTATTTAGATTCCATTTAAATATGAAGGATTTGTCTTTTTTTTGCTATATGTGTGGATGCTTATGATATATTATGAAGTTTAATGAGTTGTAATATAAAGTATTGAAGAATGAGACATGTGGAGCGCATGAGAGATTGGCTAAATAAAAGTGTTTGGAAGTCCACTCATGCATGTATAAATATGTATGTTGTGTGCGTATATATATATATATATATTAATGTAGACTGTGTTATTTGTATTTAACGTTAAGATATAAATTTTATTGAGTGTCGGTAAGGAGTTGGTACACACCTTATATCCGTGTATAAATATTCTTTATATAAATATTATTTTTTTTATTTTCAAAATAAGAAGAGAGAAAAAGTTTTGAGGTTATTGATTTAGGGTTTCATCATCTGAAAACCCTCATCTTCTTCCTTTACTTGTTGATCATTTTTGTATTACTTTTTATATTTTTTACAGTTTTTTATCTAGAATTAATGTAAAAAAATCTTTTATTGTATCAGAATCAACAATAAAGAATGAAAACTCTAACTAAAATATGATATAAAATCTATATCTATCGAGTGAAACGATCTAAAATCTTATAACAAGCAAGTAGTCTATATTATATTGGAGCCAACAAAAACTCTAGAGTTTTGCTTATCACAGAGTTGCTGGATTCCAGTAACTATCGCACTTGGTAAAATTATAAAACACTCCCTCAAAATCAATAACAAGTTAAGTTTGGATAAAGAATTATCACTGTGAGATCAATTATTCCGTTGATAGCTATTAAAGGATGATACCTTCAATAATTTAATGTTAATAATGCATTTTCATATAAAGATTTAAGTACATAAATATAAATGGAATTGTTACTCGGATATCCAAACAAAAGAGGATCAAAGGTTTGTAAACTAATAAGAACATATGTACGTTGAAACAGGTTTCATGCCATTGATATATAAAATTCTCAATATTCATCTTGTTATAAGATTTTGAACAATCGAGAATTGGTTATGGTCTGTTTGTGAAGAGCAATGGAGAAAACTGAACTACTATTTTAGAGGAATAGAAATTATTCGATCTAAGAATAAAATTTGTATATATAAAAGAAAGTATGATATAAATATTTTGATATGAGATGTACATATAAATTATTTATAAAGAGAATGATGGTTATTCAATACTTCTATTAATATTAATGTTTAAAAATATTTAATAAATTAATAATTGTTATTATTGTAAAAAATGTTTTGAATTTATTTTAATGTAAATATTATGACGGAGTTATATTTTTAATTTAATATTAAAATTATTTAAGAAGAATAAAATTGTTACCGAGTATTTAATTGTTCAAAGTGTATCGGCTGAGAGGTATAGCTTTGTTCATAGGCTGGGCCCAGTCTAACGGTAAAACTAAAGGCCCAAACTTCGGCCCACATTTAGAAAATAATATATAAGAAATTATATATTTATTCATAATTTCTCTATATAGAAATTAGTGATAGATAATTATATATAATTATATATGTATATATATAATATGATATTCCAGAACTATAGTCCAAAACTTGAATTAATCTGAAGTCAAATTTATGCATTTATTTGAAAATGGGTTCTCATAAAAGCTTGGATGACAACACATATGACGGGCACATGTTAATTTACTTAGACTGTGAAATATGAAAAGACCCAATGACTAAAATTTTGACCGACTGACTTTAGATTTATTACAAGATAGATGCTTTCCCGACCTTACACTATATATCGCAACTCACTCTCTCTCTCTCTCTGCCTTTGTCTCTTTGATCTGCATCGATCTGTTCTTCTGCTGTAATCCCCCCTCTGCAAGTTCAATGCTTCAGAGAACTGTTTCTGGGTGGGCGGCTCATGATTCCTCGGGCAACATAACTCCCTATGTGTTCAAAAGGAGGTAAGGTTGATTACATTTCCGCATAAGTACTACTTTCGTTATATTATAATATGTTAATTATGGTAATGGTTTTTGTGATTATGAGTGAGCAGAGAGAACGGCGCAAACGATGTGATCATAAAAATCATGTACTGTGGGATGTGCCACACTGATCTTCATTATGTTAGGAATGAGTGGGGGAACACCATGTACCCTGTTGTTCCTGGGTATGTCAAATTTTTTCTTTAATTAAGTTAATTTTCAGGAGATTACTTTTACATCCGTGTGTCGTTAAAGGGGTACGGCTAAAAACTGCAGGCATGAAATAACAGGGGTGGTAATAGAAGCAGGGAGCAATGTGAAGAAGTTGAAAGTGGGAGATAGAGTGGGTGTTGGGTGCTTGGCAGCTTCTTGTTTGGAGTGTGAGTTCTGCAGAGGAGGAGAAGAGAATTACTGTGAACAGATCCAGTTCACCTACAATGGCATATTTTGGGATGGTAGCATTACTTACGGTGGTTATTCTCAGATATTGGTTGCTGATCACAGGTACTCACCCACTATTTATTTATCCTATTAATTGCTATTTACTCCTCCACCCATACCCCATTAATAACCAGCCCACATGGTTCTCTTTTACCATTTTAATATATTTTATTAATGAAAATGAAGGTATGTGGTGGTGGTCCCGGAGAACCTACCAATGGACGCAGCGGCGCCATTGTTGTGCGCAGGAATCACAGTGTACAGCCCTATGAAAGAAGGGAAGTTGATGGAGAGCAGTGGGAAGAAGATAGGAATAGTTGGTATGGGGGGTCTGGGACACATAGCTATAAAATTCGGCAAGGTTTTGGGTCATCATGTCACCGTTATTAGCACTTCCCCCTCTAAAGAACATGAGGCCAAACATCGTTTGGGTGCAGATGCTTTCATCCTCAGCACCGACCCACATCAGATGCAGGTTAGTATATATTGAATCTTCTTTTTATCTCTTGACATAATAATAAAATGATGTTGCAGGCAGGGAAGAGAAGCCTGGATTTTATGTTGGATACAGTATCAGCTGAGCACTCCCTAGGGGAAATCTTAGAATTGCTCAAAGTGAATGGCACTCTAGTGCTTGTGGGTGCACCAGATAAGCCCTTACAACTGCCTTCTTTCCCTTTGATTTTTGGTACATATAACCCCTCATTACTATCTCCCTTTTCTGATTAATCAAATCTTGTATAGAAATTCTGGAAACTAATAAGAAAACCGCATACAGGGAAGAGAGCAGTGAAAGGAAGCATGACAGGAGGCATGAGAGAAACACAAGAAATGATGGACTTCTGCGGGAAGCACAAGGTAACATGCGACATTGAGATCATCAAACCAGGCCAGATTAATGAAGCTATGAACCGACTTTCACGAAATGATGTTCGATATCGTTTCGTCATTGACATTGCCGGAGACTCGGACCAGTCGCCGCATGACTTTTCAACTTAATCTCATCTGCCATATTGGATTTTGTATTTCTTGTCGTAATTAAGAACGCAGAATAAATGCATGAATAATAATAATAATAATAATTAGTAGTATCATTACATGCGGTAGATCCAAAGAAAACTCTCTCGTCACACCATTAATTTTCTGTAGATAAATGAACGTGTGAAGCTGCCATAGAAATGTGTGTTAACTGGATCTGTATTTAGTAAAAGACAGATAGAATATAATAGTAATGATATATACATATATATATATATATTTATATATATATATATATTAAGAAGTGGGTTTCTCAAATGACGATGGGATTCTATTGCCCATAAAATTTGACATTCACCAACAATAATTTAAAAGACTGAATGATTGGATCTACTTTTTCCAACAATGACTTAATGAACTAATAAAAATTAAGCTTTCCTTTCCTCTAATTAGAAAGACTTGGTATAAGAATACGTAAATAATTATGGTCATAATAATTATTGTTACTTAAATTTTACATTAACAATTTAATTTTTTAAGCATATAACATTATATTTTAATAATATTATAATACTTAAAAAAAGCTTTTTATTTATGACTGATAATATCTATGGTTTGGTGGTATGAACACAGGTTTCTGAATCCAACTGGTTCGTCTCTATCTATTGTTATCATCACACGAAATACTGAAGTTGGATGTTTGTTAATTAAAATCAAAACTTTATTCGATCTTCAATTCGGAAAGTGCAGAATGGTCCTATGTGTATGCATATATAAACACATATATATATGTGTGTATATATAGTAATTTAGAGATTGAGTTGCAAACGAGAGAAGATAGAAATGGGTAAATGATAATTATGGGTACCTAAGATTGAGAGGAGAATTCACAGGTGTACAGAGCGTGTTGATGATAGCGTATGACAGACTGCAAGAACTCCTTCTTATTTCTTCATGCTTCATCTTAATACATAACACGTAAAAACACACAACGTGTCAGCGAAGATATCGTGTCACGTAAGCCTTTACAATTTCAGTCCGTTTGCTAATTGCCACCTCCTTACCAGCTTTCTTCTTCTACTTTTCTCCTTCAGCTTCTAAATCTCTTCAACCCAATCAACTCTCTCCCTCTCTCTCTTTCTGTCCATACATATATATATATATATATATATACACACACACACACACAGACACTCATGCACATACCCATATACACTTTTAAGAAAATACATACACCAATGATCGACCAGATTCTTTATTAATTATTAATTAATCTTTTTCACTGCAAATACAAATATATCGATTGAGAAATCATGGCGCACACGAAAGAGTTCATGGGGGCTCCCTTTAGAAGGTCTGGTGAGTTTCATTAATTAACATGTTCTCTCCTTTAATTCTTTTCTGATCATTATTAATAATTAACCAGTCATTCTTTCAAACGAAATGCTTCATGGGTTTCTTTCATCTTACAACGTCTTTACTGGGTATTCAAATGTTTTGATAGATTTGATTCATTAATATGCTGCGGCAGAACGAGGGTGGGTCTTGATCTTTAATTTTCTGTTTTTGTTTTTGTTTTCTGGTCTTAAAAAAAGATATCTTGATTATTTTCTTTTTTTCCAATGTTAATCTTGAAATAATGAGGAAATGAAAGATTAGATATGAACGCAAGCAATAATATGCTTGCACGATTCAATGTCTTAATCTTAGAAATTTTATGTTCCGGGTTGTGTTGTTTCAGGCAAATCAAAGAAGCAATGTGCCAATAACTTGAACTGTAAGTTGAATGTAAACGAAGAATACATGGGAGTTTTCAGGACGAAGTCATACGTAGAGATGTGGAGCAAAGCTCAAGGAGAGTTGGGAGAAACAAATCTTGATAAGCTCTCTACCTCCTCCTCATCACCTTCCTTTCCTCTTCAAACACATCTCACAGAATGCTTGCTTGAACCACGCCAAGAAACTCTACTACAAATGATGGAAAGCTTGAATTTCCATCACCTCATCATCAATTTCTTCGAAGCTAGCCTAGAGGCCTGCAACATGTGCGAATTACTCCTCCGAGGCATCCATCAAGCACGGGCGAATTACCAAATAATCAAGAGGGTACTCAACACGAGCAAGCAATTCAACAATTTTGTTAGAGACTACCCAGATGAGCTATACTCCGAGATATACCAAGAGCTTGCTAGATTTGCATTGTGCAAAAATCCACTATCCATTATCAGTCCAGCGCAATACCGTAAGGTCCATGATGGGAACATGGTGTTGCTCCACAGATTAACATCCAAGCACAAGAAGATTAGAAGAAGAGCCAAGTTCAATAGATTCTGCAAGAAGGTCGGCGGTTATAGTCTAGTGATTTCACACAGTGCCCTTGTTATTGGCTTGCTAGTTATTTCACTCCACAGCATAGTTGGTCTTCTCGCAGCACCTGGGCTGCTTGGTTTCCTATTGTGTCTATTCAAGAAGAAAACCAAGACAGAGCCACAAGTAAGAAGCAGGCTTGAAACTCTTGGCGCACAGCTTGATATCGCAGCCAAAGGAATTTTCATTCTGATCAATGATTTTGACACCGTGAGCAGGCTGGTGAGGAGGCTGCGGGATGAGCTAGATCACCACAAAGCTGTTTCTAATATGTGTGTTAGGAGTGGAAATCACGAGGTATTAAGGGAGGTTGTGCAAGAGTTTAGGATGCACGAATCTAGGTTCATTGATCAATTAGAAGAGCTAGAGGAGCATCTATACTTGAGTTTTCACACCATAAACAGATCCAGGAGGCTTGTTTTGGACGAGATGATGGGGTTCCAGATATGACATGTATAAATCAGTCTATTTATATGATAACTTTATAGGTGAGTACTAATATTGGAAGTATAAAGGAGATCTGTTGGGGATGAAATTTTGACAAGATCACTCCTCCAGACAAGTGTTTACAATATAAAAAATCAAGCTACAAGAGTTCTTCATAACATAATCAGAGTCATAAAAACTAGAATGACATCTTCAGCCAAGCAAGAGCTTTGCTAATTCAAGATCAGCTTGAAATGAACTAGAAGGCTAAACAGTGTGTTAATTCACATTATCAGTCTTGATCATTAACAGATTACTCATGGGATGGTGGCAGAGAACTGAAAGAAAGCATGCCATTTGAGCCGCAAATGCATCTTAGTTACAAAACGGAGACAAGAGAATTTACAATATACAATAAAATTCTTGAGTTTACTTCTTGAAATTGTATATTATAGCATACATAAATTTGTGTCAAGAAATCAGCACTTCAAATATTTCCAGCACGAGTCAAGTTAGTCCTCTAAACACGACAATCCGAAAAAAAGGCAATTTTATTTTTGCTATGAATCCAGAGTCAAATCTTCACCATCAGAAATTTGCCTACGTAGACGTTTGAAAAAAAAATGAAGATAAAAACTGTAAATCTACAATTATGCACAGGTTACTGATGAACAACATCAGCGTAGATATCCAAAATGATATGTTCATTCAAGAACCAAAACTAGAAAAAGTTTGGTCTAGCAGTTCTTACCTGTTTCCACATCCCCACAGCTGCAAACATAATAGAATTCTCATTTTCAGCAGTTTTTAGTTATCAATTGAGGTACCAGACAAAACTAAAATGAACTAAAGCTTGTACTCAGATGGGGGAAAATAAATATTCTTTAATAATAAGCTGTTACAAAATTAAAATTAATGGAATCAAAGCTTGTACTGTAATCACCCTAGAGGTTAATCTGAAAGTGCCTGTGAATTTGAAACCGAAAGTGCCTCAACATTGTTGAGGTAGCAAACTCATTATATTTCTTTATAAAAAAAAAAAGGAAATTATCACATTTCTGGTTGCTTCAACATTCAACTTGAACCCATGCATATTTGTAATTCAGCATTTTTCTCTCATTTTTTTGTATTCTTCAAGAGTCAAGAGTGAAGACTTGAACTTGAGCCAATCTGCCGGTTTGGGCATAATAATGGCAATGTAACCTTCTCTATCAGCCTGAAATTTAGACAAGAAAACCAATCAATTGAAGTCCTCAACAATTACTACATACTAAATTACCACCAGAAGAACAAAATAATATCAGTTCCAAAGAGCAGCAATAGCATGTTCACATATTGCTATGCCCTTAGGACATTAACTATTAAGAGAAATTCAGATATGAATGTCAGGAACCTCCTGATTTGTGAAGAAATACAGGAAGAAGAAGGAGAAGAAAGGAAAGATTTAAAGAAGCAGAGCTTTGCTGTAGAGAAAGAAATTTATTATTCGTTCATATTTTTTCCTTCATATAAAAATCATCCCAATACCACCTTTTGTAGCTGAAAACTAATTCATCGAAACTGATCTCTAACTAATTGAAACAACTCTAACTAATGTTGTCACATAAATTGTCTATTTCCCTTTTCAAGAATATATTGCACTAAATCATTATAATTACCGGCTGCCAAGCACTTTTCATTAGGTTTTGAAGCTACCACAAATGACAAACAGTAATCTTTCTCTGATTAGATAACATAATGACCAACACTACACTTTCAAGTTGTAAATCGTCCAAAAAAAAGTAGCACAGAAATAAGTCTTCGTGTATTGAAATAATAATTGCTCTTATTTAGAGGAAGAACATGAAACGTTAGGGATGTTGAAGAGTTAATAATGCAGAACCATTCAATCAACGAAGATCTAATTTAATGTAGGTGGAAAATATTACCGATGAATTAAGCAAGGCTGGGTTTTTAACTAGTCTATCATTGACTTCCAACAGAGAGCCTTTAACACAACACCTATCAAAATTCAAAAGCTTCAGATTTCAATGTTGAATCGAAAGGGGGCGGGAAAAAAAAAACAATTCAGTACCTGAATGACAGAGAAAGAGACAAGGAAAAATATACCTTACAATATAAGAAGCATAACTGGTGCGAACTTTACACAAGGCTGTGTTGGATTCAAAGTGTTGTGCGTTCTGCATAACAATATTTGTAGCCTTATCAAACTAAGATACTTGCAAGAGTCACAAAGCAATCGACTTGAGAATTCCACATGGCATTCCATTGATTATTTCTCAAAGCCATCCAATTTACCCCAGTGGTTATTTCTAAATTACCAAAGTAATGCAAATTCAAGAGAAAGAGGTGAAAGAAACAGACCTTCTTGCGTTTGCCGGTGACCTTGAACCCACTGCGATCAGACTTGCCGACGTTGAAATCAACGGCCGTAATTCCTCCTTGATCCTTAAACGCCACGTGAGTAGGAGCCAAACCAATTATGCACAATCTTTTAATTATAATTTCAATCACAGCTCAGTGTACAATTAATTCAACAGAACAAAAAAAAAAGCATTGTTCCAAGTCTTCCTACCCATTGGGATGGCGATAAACGTACTGGTCGTGCCCTGGCTTCATAAAATCTGAAACATTTCAAGAATAAAATCAAAATAAAACAAAAAGCAAGTTCGCAAAAAGTTAGACTACTAAAACGATAATTGGTATATATAAATACAGAGTAAAAATTAATTGACGGAAAAACCTGGAGCAAAATAAGAGGTAAAATTAGAGTCTACAGCAGAGGGAGGGGTGAGAGGAAGATTGCTAGGATCCGGCGCCAGTAGCTGACGCAACTCTTCATCTTCGCACTCTTGGCTTTCTCGCACCTGGTCTTCTGCTTGTTCCGTTGAAGTGGTTTGTTGCGAACTCTCCATATCGTTCGCTATCGACAATCTTCTCGGATTTTCCTTCTGAAACTGAAGTGGTTTGGTAGGGTCAAATGCAGTCAAGACCCACCGGAAAAACCCTTTTCCTTCGTCCCCCTTCTCATTTCCTAAGGTTGCAGTTCATTCGGCAACCCGACCCGACCCGTATCCGACCCGTACCTACCAATATTTTAGCGGGTTAATTGGGCCTTGATAGCTCTTTGCTTATTTATGAAACCAGATGTAGTATTTAAAAGCCTTCATAAAATGAAAGAAATTAAAAGAAAAAAAAACTGAATTTATATTATACAATTATTCTTGAATTGATAAAAAAATAATAAAAATAAATTAATTAATAAAAATGTTTTAGAAACTTTTTTAATGCAATTAAATATGATGTAATAATTTAAAATTTTTATTAAAAAATAATAAATATAAATATAAATATAAAAAAATGATATAATAATTATTCGGAATAACAATACTAGAAAAATAAGTTTATTGATTTTCGTCTCCCATCAGATTAAAATTTATCAAATACAAATAATCACTTACATTTAGAAAAACCAGAGAGAAGCATTCTTGGTCCTTGCTCGCCGTTCACTTCGACAGCAAGAAACCAAAACCAGTACCAAAAACACAATACACGCACACCATTTTTATTGGCTGATAAAATTAGGAAAGAAGAAATCTCTTAGCGGCTCATAATTAATCAAATATTCATCATCTAACAACTTTACAGTCCAGCCTGATCTCTTGGCCGCCGCCGGTGATGCTGCTCATCTTGATCATGGACTGGACAAAAGCCTTCTCAAACTCATGCTTAGAGCTAGCGAACTTAGTCACAAGTGCTCTGGTTTTGGGAGTGGTGAGCAGAGCTTGATCCGAAGAGAAAAGACTCTTGCCTTGAAGAAGAAGTTTGTAATAAACATTGTCGAAGTTAAAGGTTGAAGAATCAATGGTGGCACCCGCGTTTTTAACCTTGTTGTGGACTGGGCATACACTTCTCAAGCTGGCTGCAAAGCTTGGGTTCAGTGCTGGGTCGATGTCTACGGTGGCATTGAAATTGTGAATTCTGTTCTGGAAGGATGAACAGTGGGAGAACCCAAGAGTATGTCCTCCTGTCATGTTTATAAATTTGGCTTATTATATATTTTATATATTTTTTCCCCAATCATAATAGAAAAGATAGATACTTTTCATAGGATGTTAAATATATATATATATATATATCTATTTTGAATTGGACCTGAGAGAGCAACTAGATCTTCGATGGAGAGACCTCTTTGGGCAAAGTTCTGCTGGAGTTGAGAAATGTTGAAGGTGGGAGCTGGTAATTGTCTGGTATCACTTGCCCTCGATATTCTTCCATCTTTTCTCCCTTTTGGAACTTCCCAAGTACGACCTCCTGACTGCACCATCACATACCAAACACGTAAGTTTCCCATGTTAACTGTACCTATATAAAAATATATATCACCTTTACGTATGTAGAACTGACACAAAGGACCACATCAGACTAAACCCAAATCAGAAATT
The DNA here is from genome assembly GCF_054855325.1 of Carica papaya. NCBI lineage: Eukaryota > Viridiplantae > Streptophyta > Magnoliopsida > Brassicales > Caricaceae > Carica > Carica papaya. The sequence goes on from NC_142309.1 coordinate 28,759,593, forward strand.
GTATTTGTTATAATTGACATGGCTTTAAAAATTGGAGTAAGGAAAAAAAGAAGTAACCAAAGCAACAGCATCTCTAGCAGCGAGAGCCAAGATGTCAGCGCAGGAGACGACACCAGGACACATAGCTTCAACTGCTTTCTTAGCATTATCAATCACATAAAATGCATGCAATGAAATATTAGGAGGTCCATCTTTCTCTGCTTTGTTCTTTCCCTTTGATTTCAGCAACACTGATGCATCACACCCCTTAAAAAACGACCAACACATCATCAAGTAAATCAATTATAATTAACTGATTAAACTAATATAAATTTTGTAGGCATGAATGTATGCGGGTCTCTAATTACTCTGATAAAGCAATCATGAAAATGCATTCGCAGTAGGGCGGCAGGAACTGTTTTATCATTCATCATTGCTTTCTTGACAGCATCGGTGACAGCGGATTCGAGTTGAGGGCATGTGTGATCGTAGTAATTTGAGCTCAGTGCAGTAACTGAAGAAAAAACTTGAAATATGAGGAGGGTAAAAACCAATGCAAGTAGTCTTTGTGCCATATGTATATACATAAATATATTTTCTCCGAAGGAAATTAATTAGCTCTAACTTGGTTCTGGGCTGCATGAAAACTCTCATATTTATAGCACAAGAAAGGGGAAAAAAGGGAAATGGAGTTGTTATTGTTGCTATGGTTGTTAGCCAAAATTTGGTGATCAAGAACCTTGTTAGTGGAGTAGTGTTGAAGCATCTGCTCGTATGCAGACAAGACATGCATGTTAATATTGTCTTTCTTCTTTTTATAAAAGGTGATGTTAAGTTTCATTTGTTACAATTATAATTCAGTTTAACGGCAATAATTTTGGGGAATGACATCTCTATAAAGACTGTAAATCTGAAGTTAGAAAATTTACGAAATTTACTTCATGGAGGATGGTGGGTAAGTTGAGGTATTTCAAGTTACAGGAGCTGATCATGCCATATAGACCAATCTTTACTATATTGCTATGGATAATGTAAGTAGTGGTACTAACTAACCAATTGGGTCTTTAAGGCCAGATTAGAATAGAAGCAAAGTATTTGGTTAGCTTAGGATGATGACCCTACAAACCTTGTGTGTTTGGTAGATGGGTTGAACCAATAAAGGTACTTACTTTATGTTTGTTAAGTTTTATTTTAGTTGAAAATACTTAGATTTTACTAATTAGTTGACATATAAACACTACTTATAATACAATCCCGTAACGAATGTACACAGTACCGTAAAATCTCTTGTAAAAGAAGAAGAATACGAATCATCCAACGAAAGAATGATTGGTTTTAATATTATTAAGTAGTTAAGAAAGGTGTCAATTTCAACCATTATGTAAGTTGTATCACACTTTAACCACATCAACAAACAGTGGAATGATTAAAACATAATAAGTCCAAATCCTAATAATTTAAAGGTTTATCCTTTGCATGATATGTTCGGTAGTAATAGTTGATCTTCTAAATCCATTATTAAAAACAGTGTATTGATTGGAGGATTAATGAGTTCTATGTGAATCAGAATTTCTCACACACTGATTTTCAGAAAGTAATGCTTTTATGTATCCATTAAATTCAGGCCCATCTGTCTGTTTACTGCAATTTTCCAGTTCCCTTTTCATTGTAATTTCAATTAATACTCTTCACTGATTCAATTGTGATGCACAGAATTTATGATCATGTTCTGATACAGTTGAAGTTCATGCAAAGCACTGAAATTTCACCAGCAAATAGCATTTCAAACAGAACAATTAGAACATAATAATCTATTTGCAAGTAAAGAAAATACATGTGGAAGTTTACATCTGATGAAGCTGCAACTGATTTCATTGAGCTTCTTATTATATAAATATGTTTCAGCATAAAATAATTTTTCAATTCAGAGGAAAAAAAAAAAGAAAAATTATAAGAAAGCATCACTCTGTATATCAGGCTCTCTGTATTTTACTAGGAAAAGAAATGCAGAAAAGGCCTTATTAAGTTTTCCTTGAGTTCGTGGGTCAAGTTTCTCATCTCCATAACCAGCCTGAGAAAACTAGTCATTCATATGATCTAACCATCCCAGTTGTTTTGCTTGATCTGGAAATGTTTGGCGGGCTGCTTGAGTAAAATGATAAGCACGCCTCTGCCAATTTCAACCCAAAAGCTAAAATTCAATGGTTGTAATTTAGAACTGTATTTTGGTGGAGAAGGATTGACCAAATGCCCAGTTTGATGGCACAACGTTTGGAAAGACTCTGGTTACCCCATCTGTAGTGGTGACCTGGAAGGACAAAGATTGGCCATTGAGGTAGGAGTTGGATTGCCAATTAGCTCCCCAGTTCCTTGACATTGCTGTCCAACCTGTTTTTGATCCTTTGATGGATACTGATTTGATGGATCCAGCTCCAGCTACGTTGCTGATCAAAACAAGCTCGAAGTAGTCCCTGCCATTGATGGTGAATCTAACTCCACCATGCTTTTTGCAGGGCACCCTGCACCAATTTCAAGAGTTTGTTGATATTCAGAAACATGGTATTAAATATTATAAACACATTTAATAGGACTAGCTATTCAGATTAATCTGTACCTCTGGAAGATAACAGGCACGATCCCACCTCTGTAAATACCGATCTTTTCCCAAGCAGGCTGAGCCATATCAAAATGCTGGAGAGGAGGGTTGCACCAGCCGCCATTGTTGTTTGGGAGAGCATAGTTAGGAGGGCAGAAGTTTGTTGCAGTAATGGTGACGGATACTCCTTTCTTGCACCACTTGGGATCTACTTGGTAGTCGCACATGATCTTGTAGCATTGTCCACATGAAGCTCCATCGTTAAATAACGCAGTGCTAAGAGCAGCAGTCCTTGTTCCGTACCCAGTAGAATATAGATTACCATAACCACAGGCTCCCCCTACAACGACCAAAGTATATTAATCATTTAAGCTAAGATTCATCTGGTTTAGTTATCAGAAAGATGAGAAAAAGACAAGTGAAAATGGTGAAATACCCATTGTTCCTGATGCATCGCTGCCTCCATAAAACGTGGCATGAGCTTTAGTCCACCCAGAAGGCAAAAATGCGTGGACTGTGATGGTAAGATAGCAGAAGAATCCAAGCAAGATGGCTGCGAGTTGGGCCATTTGTTATTATCTGAGGAGATAACCAATAGAGGAGGAAGAAGATGGAGAATTTATTTACATTTATGGAGAAATTCATGGAGAAGAAGAAGGTGTTTAAATAAGGGACCAAACTCTGTGATGCAACAACCTCACATGTGATCTCCGCAAGCTGGAGAGAAAACTTGAAACAAAAAACTTATGGTTTTAAAATTTAAATTATCCCTGCAGAGACTGAAGATTTCTGAGCCGCATTCAATTATTTCCACGTTCTCTAACTCCTACCCCACAAGCCCACATGCTATTCCCCATAAGAAGAGCCGTGAACAGATCGATAACTACAGCCCAAATTGTCTTTTTAAGGGTTTTATTACAATTATGTCGCTGTTGCCATTTCAAGGAAGGAAGACATCTTCAATGGTTTTTCTATGTTATACAATAAAAAAGTATCACATGGGATTACTTTGACCCCCATATACATAATCTATGAATAATAGAATTGGCATTATTTGAGTCACGCACATGATCCGTCTTGATAATAGAGGCTTTGATTGTTGGTGTTATTATCTTACAGTTCTGGTTTTCTTGAGATGAAATGTTGAACAGATGATTAACATACCATCTCAAATTCCCAGTGTATATTTACTGCAACAATGCCAAAAATCAGACCGCCAACCGAGATAAGTCACTACATTTATTAGGAATTGACACATGATGTGACGAAACTAAATGCAGCCATTCTGGTAAAATTTTGAGCGTTCTCACCTGCACTTCACTGGTTAAAGCAGGTGGATCCAAATTCCATGGACCGACATCAGAAAACCTTACAGTCCTTCTGCGTAAGCGTGTTACTGCTCACCCTAGTATTTTACTGCTTGATCTAGTTATCAAGTATGGCTGTTTGAATGTAAGCACTGGAATTTCAATATTCTACGGTTTCTCTTCGGTGGTTTTTTGTCTTTCCATCTGGAAACTGCTGGATCTACCGCCCCCTGGAAGTTGCACTTTGCAACCACGTGACGACAGCACCGTCAAGCAAATCTATTTGAAGCCCATGCAGCCAGACTTCATGGATCTCGTCTAGTATATATTTAAACGAAAAATAATTCTGTTTCGCCAAAACTGAAAAAAAAAAATCTTTCATTTTCGGATACAGGGGTTAAGAACAATAATTGGAGAAACTCCCACGTCTTTTTCTGGTTTATAAAAATGATGTTCGTGAAAACAGTATATCCACGTGGGCATGACATATAAAAGAATTGCCAGCGTGGCGGACACATGTCTACCACGCTGGCAAAGCAAACTTGCATCTTTCGTGAAGCCCCTCCCTCCTCTGCGCATTCTTCTTCATACACAAGCTGATGGTTCTTCAAATCACTGTTGAAGTTAACACAGTATGTGTGTGCAAGGATAGAGATGTCTGCTTGTCTAACGACTCCCTTCCAAGCGCGCAAACAAAACAATGCTTCTTTACCTTCTGCCACATTTTTTCACATGTTCAAACTTTGGTTTGGTAATCACCAATTCCTGCTACTTACTACTAAAAATCTTCAAAATCAACACAGCCGAACACTGAAACGTCCAATCCTAGTGTTATTTAGATATAGCAAACATGAAGTTGGTGCCTCATTCCATAATAATTTTTAAGGGCTTGAAAAGTTGAAATGCAATAACCGATAAGCATAATCAAGCAAAGATTTCTTCATACTGACAATTGTTAACTCTTCAATCTAGATAACAAAAATACGTATATAAAACCAGGGAGGACGCCAAGTCTGTAATGTGTTCTGCAAGTTCTCAAAAATCATCATCATCATCCTCTGCTATATGCTTTGCAAGTTCTTGCTCCTGCTGTTGCCTTTCTCTCCGCTTCTCAGCACTTTCCTTCTCCTTCTGTGTGTTAGGCAGAAATCGCAGAGCTCGAACTGCTTCATTGTGCATATTAAGGCAGAAAGCAATCCTGGAGTTGAAGGCCATTTGTGGCTCGTTGGTAGAATAAATGTCGCCAGTCTCCTTGGACACCAGCCAGCCATTTGCATGATCCAATGTGGCATCAATTGCACCATCACGAATAGCCTTGGCTACAATGCTTTCAGCATCTGCCACAGGGTTTGCAGAGTCCATCCTCAATTTTTTTGCAACATCAGCAAGAGAGATGCGGGAGTAAGATATACTGATGTTGCGCAAACCAGTTCTTATCACATTTTGCCGCAACCGTACTATCAAATTGCGTGTCCTGTCAGTACTAAAAGTGTCAGAAAACTTTTCTGCAACACTTTTAAAGAGCTCCAGATCTCCAATCCGCACAGCCTGAAAGTTTCAACAAAATAATTATTTACTTCCTCAGAACTATAAGAGATTGCCAATATTTATCATGCCCAATAAGTGTGAGTTGACTAGCTAAACTTACATTTGTAAGTTCAAAATATGGCCTCAAAGCCTTCTCCATTCCCTTCTGCATAAAGACTGTCCTCTCAGGTATTTCTCCCAATAGCAATCTGACTAAAACAGCCCACTTATTACACTGAATTCGGAAGCCACGAGCTGCAACGGGCGCTTTCCTAGCAGCCTGAAGGAGACTCTCCTTTGCATCAGTGTATTCCAGCTGAATTGTCCGAATTTTTCCGAGGTAGAATAGATATCGGCAAAACTGCAGAAAAAATATTTTAGGCCAGATATATCTTAGATAAAAAAGGCAAGCTTCATGTATCAGTTCTTTTTTAAGAAGTTCTATGTATTGGAACAATTTAGAAGATCTATATATCGGAATTATTAATCAGACGAACAAAGAAGGTTCACAGAACTGCTAAAAGTAGACATAGGATGCACATACTTCTGAATTCTTAAAACAAGATTAGTAACTTGGTAGAATCCCCCTTATCTCTAAATGGGAAACATAGATAGACTAAAACAGTGGAGTTTGAAATGAAATTTATCTTGTCGCTGGTAATTATAGGTTAAAAACAAACAGGAGGGCGCTATGAAGGTAACTAGATCAGTTGGGCCAAGCAAAACCAAAAGGAAACATGCAGTCTATCCTTTCATAAAAGCATCTAAAGACAAGGTCAAATAGAAACTACCATCCAAAAGATATGCTCCATTCCTTAAGAGTGGATATAGGAAAACCAGATCCAAAAGGCATTACAATATTTTGCCATACCTGCTGGTTTGAATGTGCTTCAAAGCGTGGTGCCTTCGACCTCAACTTCTCCGCTTGATCATACAGATTATAATGGAGGTAGTTACGAAGTAATAGGTTGAGAAGCGTTTCCTGCAATATTACATGTATGAGTTTCCATATTTATAATGGTGAACAACCTTCAGTTGATCAGTAACAAACCTGGCCCAGCTCATCATGGCGTAATGTGGCAATGCGATGCAAGGCAAGAAGGTTGCTGCCAGCAGAAGCAAATCACATAAGAAAAACTATGATTACTCTATTCAGCAATAACCAATACCCTAATTCCAAGATGCTCACATATGTATAATGAAAATCAATCCAGGAGGTTAATAAAATGCAAGTACAAAGAGCATACAGAGCGTTAATAAAACACTCACCCCCGGATTTCAGAAAGATCACCAGTGAGCTCGTAGCTGTACGAATAATAAAAATACAGTCTTGCTGCTATGACATCAACAGTCCTTCTGTTTAAGTTCTTGAGGCGAACAATGCTCGCTGATGAGCACGCTTTAGCCTAAAAGAGTAGAAAGTAAACAGACCCTCAACATGTTACCAACTTTGTTGATTCAACCTGTAAAGAAGATTACTAAAAAGAAGGCAGATCCAGTAAAAAACAATTTCACCTCATTGTATTTTTTCTGATCAATCAGAAAAAGAACCACGAGAAAGTAGCAGTAAATCTCGAGCTCTGGTGATAGATGCTTCACTAGAGTTTGTGAAGCAGATGTTGCAGTATCAACTTCCATATCATGCTCATCAGCCTACAAGCAGTTTTATGGAAAGATATTAAGATTTCAGAGGAACTGAAAAGATAACCAAGCTTTTTATGGTTGTTAAACACCCATGACCCCCATGCATGGTTAGAGAATCCTCCAGAGTCCTTTATGGAGTTAGTAATCAGTAATATAATCTGTCAATTTTATTGATTTTATGCTATTGTTTGGTGCGACTGAAACTTTCTCTGAAATTCATTTAGAAATTTTTTTAATTTTTTTTAAAGTTTGTTGTTTAATTCATTTGGAAATTGATACATAGTTTGACAGTGAGGACATGAATATTGATCCCTAGTAGACATTCAAGTGAAATTAAAATAGTACATTTAAAATTCCATCAATGTTTACAGAAATTGGAATTTATTACTTGCATTCTACTTGGAATTCCCTTGGAGATCAATCTTCATTCTCTTGTAACCAAATTTCCATCTCTTTTTCCGCTAAGTATGGATTCTAAAGGAATTCCACGAAAGTAGTTCATTTGCTCCATACATAGGTCCAATGAAGCTTTCTTTTCTAATAGAAAAGGAAAAAGATTAAGAAAAATGACACTTCTGGTTAGAGTGAGTTAGTAGATATTGACAGCCATGGCCCTAAAAATAGGGATCAATAGAACATATTATCTTCATCCACAGCTCGAAGGAACTATTACCTGCCAAATATCCTAAAAGAGAAACTCACAACTAATTGCTTCCTATAAAATTTCTTCAGGTACAAGATTAAATGGTCCTTTTTTTTTTCCACCATAAAAAGTAATTTCAATCTAGATAAAACTCTCTCTCGAAATGGCCTTCTTCAATCACCAAGGAAACAAGCATCAGCATCACCATAATACACTGCCCTCCTGTTTCTCTCTTTTTCCCCTTGTAGTGCAGCAACTTCATTTTGAACTTAACAAATCCATAACTTCACATTTGAATGTTCATAAGAAATTTTATCACTGAACTATATTAGAATTGGGTCCCTGCTCCTCTAATCTTTCTTGGGTAAAGTGTGGCTCAAACAACGATGAAAAAGCATGGGACGGTATCAGAGGTGCTAGATCCAAAAAGAAGATCATCTCTTTTGTTCCAAAGTCCATTTTACTTATCTGGAATGAGAGAAATAGAAGAGTATCTGAGAATTCCTCATGCCTTTTGATGCCACAAGGGATCATTGTTTGTAGAAAGGTCTTCCCATCAAAGATGGAACTGATATTGCTGACCTTTTTGATAGCTAGAGAAATTTGTAAATTCTGTATAATTTGTAAATTCTATATTCAATTCTCAGCAACTAAATAATCACAGCAATCATGGTCAAGACAGCATATGTAGTCATGACTTGTCCCAGTAGATTGAAATTTCAATTCCCGAGGACCTAAACACGTAAGTAATATGCATGCTTTGAATTCACCACGTCTAATTCACTGGGTCCAAGCAATGCCAATGTAACAAATCAAAGATCCAGGTCATTGCTAAAAGAACTGTAAAGACGAGGAACAAAAGTATAGATCCCTAAAAATACGGCTAAACGATTAAACATCAATTCTTAGAGAAGCTCAAGCAATCAGAGTATCCAATCGTATCAAATATAAGAAAACACACAAAACAGGGTAAAGGAACAGAAATGTACCTTCGGAAGATAGGCAGAAAATCGAGCATGTGGCTCAGAGCCCGGCGCCAAAGCGAAATCAAAAAATGCGGAGAGCACTGGAGCCGTCAGCTTCCGCCTCAGTCCGATTGTTAGGCGGACCGCACGAACGATACGTCGAACTTCCTTGGTGTATGAGCCAGTCTCAATAAGCGATGCTATCTCCTTAAAATCTATAAACCAACAAAATCAACAAAAGATCGTAAAGATAAAGGACGAGGAGCCAAACCTAGAACTAGAGGAAGTTATCGAACTGATTCGATAACTTACGCTGCAAAGTGGACGGCACGGCTGAAGAGATGGAATGCGATGGTGTCTGGTGGTCTTTCATTTCCACATCTTGAGTCATTTTTGTTAAAGCTCCTATCAAGAAAAGAACAAACAAAAGGAAAATAAAATAGTAGAGAAGCTGGAGTATTTCAATTGAAAAGAAAAAAGGAAGAAGAGAAAAACGAAGACGATTGATTTCCAAAAACAAATAACAATATGTAGGTGCCAGGAGCTGGAGTGTTTCAATTAGAAGGAACAAGGAAGGAGAAGAAAACGAAGACGATTGATTTCGAAGAACATATAATAATATGTAGGTGCCACTTACAAATCTGGAGAAATAGCGCAGTAGAGATTACAGAAGCTGGAGCTTTAGGGCTTGTAGCTGCGAATTTGCTTCCCCGTTATCAGTCTCGATCCTTTCTTTCTCTTCAAGTTTTCTAAACTACATGTGGGCTTTAATTTTATTTCAAGTTTTATAACTTTCATCGGCGTAATGTCGTTGTAGTATAGTGGTAAGTATTTCCGCCTGTCACGCGGACGACCCGGGTTCGATCCCCGGCAACGGCGAAACTTTTTACGTACTCGCACAAAATAAATTTTTATTCACAGTGGAAGTTACTGCATGCAACCTATTACTGGGTATTACATAAATAAGATTATCATTCTTTCTTCTGTGTTACATTACAATATTATGGTAATACATAAATAATCATATACATACGTATGTATATATGTAGCTAATGGGCTCATGTACTTGTATTTTTAGACTTAGACTTAAACATTTAATAATAAAACATGATAAATTTAATATAAAGTTGCCACTTAAAAATCTCGAATGTGGGTAACCAATTTTTGCCAAACAAAAATGATCTCTGCTGTAATAAACTTAGTTAATGTGTTTATCCAAAAGCTAGGTACATTGTTGAAAATGAAAAGTTTGATAGTCAAACATGAAAATTTTAATATAAAGTTGACACTCAAATATTTCAAATTTAATACGAAGTGGTAATAAAAAATTTACCACAACCATCATAATCTCTAGCGTCAATTTGCTTTAGTAATATTTAACCCAATAATGACTTTCAAAACTATGGACTAGTTAGAAAAAAATAATCAATATCTTACTATAGTTTACGTTGTAAATTTTAAAATTATTTAATATTTAATATAAATATCTGTAAAATATAATATTATTTTTAAAAAGTAAAACTTGTGCATTTAATAAAAATAATTTTTAAAATTTAAAGTAGAACTTTCTATCAGTAGTTAAAATTATTTTATAGAAATTACAAATTCTAATTTTTGTATTTAAACTTTGTCAAAAACTAAGTTCCACTTTTCATTTTGGCAAAACTTTTTGAAGAATTTAAGGACTCTTTTAGATACAAGTTTTGATCAAACACCATAGTTTACAAGTTAATTCAAATACTCTCTTCGACACAAGTTCAGAATCATAATTTGAGTTCACTGTTGCTGACATAAACTTGAAAAATGAATAACTTGAGCCATTAAGACACTTTTAATGATCAAAATACTATAATCATCTAAATGAATACCTCAAGAGTTGAGCATCAAACGTGAGTGGCATGCCTGTTTGGTTTCTTGATTATTAGTTAGCATACCGAATTTGCACCTATGGAAGACATCCGCTCCATGCCATTCAAAATTTTTTCCTTAACCAAACCAAAAAACTGAAAATAATAATACTAGTGATGGCGTTAAATCCATCTCATCCGAAACATACAAGAAAAATAAAAGAATGAACTGCTCGGTCAAAAAGAAACGGGTTACAATTGATCGTCTAAGCATCTTGCCTAGATCTACAACATATAAGGATGCCACTGAGACACGGAGTAACTCTACCAAATTACTACATAATGGTTACACATGCTTATGCTTTATGACCTAACGTTAAAAACTGACAGTTGGAGACCAGAAAAAGCAAACAAGATACTTCAATAATTAACCACAAACATGGAATGGAGAAGGCATCGACAACACCCCTTTTTGGATTGTGCTATTGTCTCTCATGCAGCTGCCTGGATCGGTCCATTAAGTCTAGACCCATTGTATCTGAATCCACGGCCTCTTCCACGATTTCCCCTTCCACGACCACGGCCTACAAAAGACATTCATCATAAGATCCAGAAATAAGGAAATAGAACAAGTCCCATAGCCTTTTTTTTTTTTTTTCAGGTCTATAAATCCCAAACTTCCCAACATCATCAATAACTTCTTTCTCTTCAACCCAAAATCCTACTCATGCCCATATTCTTTGCATTAAATTTGCTTTTCCAATTTAATGGAACAAGAGGAATCCCAGGCAAATTTTGAACCCATCCAGTTCGAAAAATGCAGAAGCAGATCATAGCTGATCAGAGATCCTCCGATGATCATATGTTTGGGAAGAATCTTCCTATATAACCATTTAACATCATGAGACCTCTCATTAATCAATAAGATACCAGATAAACCAGGATAAAAAATTTGAACTTCTCCAAGAAATAGGAGAACTGCTTCAGAAAATGGAACTCGATAAAGAACAAAGACTAGCAACAGCTGGTACATGGTCAGAACTATGATGACCTAGATAATATTAAGGATAACCTTTTCCTTCTAGGATTAACAAAAAACAGCAAAAAATAGATAACCTACCACGGCCTTGACTGGGTGCTTCATATCCATAACCTCCATCTTGGGGCCCATTGTATCCTCCACGTCCACGGCCACGTGAACCACGCCCTCTCCCACGACCTCTGCCCCTAGAATATCCTCGATTGCGATCCCAACCTCCATCTTCATACTCGGCAGATAGATACCCATTCCCTGAAAAAAATACAGTATCCAGAAAAGCAAATGTAATGACTGTTTTCCCAGTTGAAACATACAATAAATATATAAATAAAGAATTCAACCAAGTATGTCTTCAACACGTAAATGACTCAGACATTTTCAATAGTAAGCTCCAATCAACCGCAGGTAGACAATGAGAAAAATTCAAAACACAAGCACAAATATCAGATTAGACATACCTCTACCCCTGCCCCTTCCTCTACCACCACGGCCCCTATTCCGGCCATTTGGAGACCCCTCTGCCACATATAAAGAAATTTCAAAAAAGCAAAGATAGCCAGTTTAGGACAAATCATAGATTATGCAAAGGGAAATACCTCCATCATAATCAATTTCTGCAGACGGCTTCACCTGCTCAGCAGGTAATGGAGGCTGATAGCTGCAAGAGCAAGCAACCCATCAGCCATAACTAATTACAGAATTCCTCTCATGAGAATAGAAGTATCGCAATTCTTTTTCCAAACGAGCTTAAAAGCCATGACTAATACAAATGCATGACTTTTTGTAGCATCCATCAAATACTTATTCCTCATGCATCACATTCTAGCTCAATCATTTGAGCCAACAAAAATAACAATTGGCATCTCAAGATGTAATGACGAGAACAATATACGGACCTATTGAATAAAATATAGGTATTGCAGAAATAACAATCAAAATTTCAGACAATATCAAGCTTATTATCATATGGCCCATTATTACAACCAACTTGCCCAGTCCATAAGGTTCCTAATGTTAGTCTTGTTGAAGATTTATTAACATAAAAAACAGAAAACAAAGAACAGAATTTCCTAGTTATTCTTCCTTTATTCTCAATTTGAATAAATTTTATGGGCCCACTAGAAAGAACTTAAGCATCTCTGGAGTTTTAGATACTCAAGAATTTGCAAAGATTTTTTCTGCATCATCTTTAATCTAGCTGGTCTTCTGATCAACAGAAACTTTGAGTCTTATGATAGAGCTACCCTGCTGCCACAATCTTAGGCTTTTATTCCGCAACTGAATAAAATTAAAACCATTACCTGCTATTTCCAGGCCATCGGCTCCCTCTTTTATGCCAACTAGTAAACTAACTCTAAACTGGATAATTTTGTTGGCTCATAAGGCAGTCACAACAATAACTTCAATATGAGAAATCTAAGTTCCATATGAAAAAGAACGTATAACTAAACTAATAAACTTACCCAATGGAAGATGTATTAAGTTCCTTCTTTGAAAGGATTATTGTGATCATCGACACATGCCTTGTGGTTTCCAAACTAAAAAAATAAAATGACAATGAATGTGAGCACTGCAACAACTGATGCACAAAAGTTGTGTGTAAATTCGTTCTTAATCCCAATGAGGTCTGAGTTCCCTTACGGTAAAAGGCCTTCCTCCAAAGGTTCCCACATATCTGTTATATCTGTAGATCCAATTGATGTGATCTGATGAAGACCAGCAATCCTTCTCTATATTATAGACAAATACGATATTCTAAGCCCCATCTAGCCACTAAAACAGAGTAGCAATATGTCGCGGAAGGAGGAATACCTTTATTAACTCCACTATAGTTACAGTCTTGTTGATGGCTCTTCCCATTGCCTTGAATACAATCTCATTTGAACCTTTTTCCTACATATGAGCGGATAAAAACCAAATAAATAGACAAATCAAAATACGAAATGGTCACATTGTAACTCAATTTATGCAAATACAATTTTTTCAACAAAAATGTAGCTCCACTATCACGTTGAAGCCCATCCAAATGATTTGGCTAGCACCATTGGGAGGGCCAAACTCCTGATACCAAACCTTTACATCTAGCAGCTATCAGAAAAATTCCGTTTCTAATTAAGATGATAACAAGTCGAACAGGTATATATTGCATATATCTCATATCAAATCCCCGCACTTGAGTTCTGCCTATATATGCGAGGGCCTCTCAAAACAATGTAAGCAAATTGATGTTCGCTTCAATGAAACGATAAAAATGCATATTTACACCTTGAACCCTGTTGGGACAAAGTCTGCCTAAGTTGTAAAATTGTAAACCTTGTCATATGCGATAACTACAGCAGAAACAGGATAAAAATCACACATTCTCCACCAAAAGGAGGGGGGGAAAAAAAGAAAAGAGAGCAAATTCTAAGAAGACAGAGATCAAGGAGATAACTTCAATGTAAAATGGGATAGATATATGAAATAAGCTTTATAAAAAAAAAAAACCTGAAGGAGTGTCATGGCATAAGTGATGTAGCTGCGCATCCTCCCTTGACTTGTAATCCTAATTTCATTCTCGTCAATTGGTGTCTCTGCTTTCGGCTTCTCCACTCTCTGGTACCGATCCATCTTTCTCCGCCAAAACAAATATAAAATGAAAATGAGAACAGAGCGTGTAAAGTCAACGTTACATGGAAAATTAAAAATTGACGATGATAATAAAGCTAGGAAAAGAAAGGCAGAGTCCCCTAACCCTTTTTGTATCAGAGTTCTAATTACTTTTCTGTTTTCCAAAAGAAAAGAAAAAGTCCGCAACGGAAGAGAAAAAACAGCGAAAAACAACAGAAATTGAAAGAGAGGTTGATAGACAAACATAATTAGGGTTCGAAATGAAAGAGAGGGAGGAAAGAGAGGGATTAGGGTTTGTTTGGATCTAGTTGTTACTTACTTGTTCTTTGAAGTCCTAGAGATAAAGATAAATGTATTCTGTGCCCACAAAGAGCCCTCTTCTACGGCTTTGTTTCTTCTTTTACGCCCTAAGCCGCTTACAGGGGATTTCTCCAACTATATATAGCGGCACACCGCTTTCCAAACTAACCTAACCGACTTTAATCCGGTCCAACCCGCTTACCTTGTTGGTTTGGACCGCTGTTTCTCGGCCCAACCTTTGTGGGTAAGACTCGTTCTTCCAGTTGGGCTTGTTGAAGGTTGTTTTCTTGGGTAACAAATTTTATACAGAAAATTAACAAAGCTTTATTTAATACACAATATTTTTTTTTTTATTCTTTTTACTTCTAAATATATATTTATTTATTGAGAAAATATTTTATATTTTTCAGATTAAAACTAATGTTATTTTACACTATATATATATATATATATATTTACAAATAATCAAAATATGTTTTTAGTATTTGCAAGTACTTTCTTGTTTATTTTGATAAAGTGGGTTACTTCATACTTGTTGCTTCTTTTTTCAAGTTCATGTTTGGGGCAACGTGTCTTTGACATGAGCTACTGTTGTTGAACGTAGAGAAATGATAAGCAGCCAGCTAAGGATGCCGTGCGTTCTGGACGTGGCGACCGCATATAGGTAGCGGTTATGTACGTCCATATGTTGGCGAGTTCAGAGTAGTGCAATTTCTTGTCATGATCCCCGTGGCATTTGGTTTTGCTGATGGGCGGCACTCAATGGTCCTTGGAGACACGCGTCCCTAATAGTTGGAAGCATGTAAAGAAAAATATTATCCTGCTATCCAATGTTTTTTCGATTCTCCCAAGCATTATTGTTCTTGATTCTCTTCACAAAATCATTCCCAAATTAAAACCCTAAATCACGACTAACCTCAATAGTTTGACACAGAAGAACTAAAGCTTTAAAGCCGATGTGCACACGGCCAATGAACTATTAGAAAGTGCTAATACGGACAGATTTCGAGGCCAACAAGGAAAGGAAAAGTTGGAGCTGAGTGGCCACTGGGGATGGTCACTGGCCTCTATGTTGACTTTAAAAGGCTTTCCATGGAGAACACAAGAACACATATAAACTTTAAATTACCAAATATGTACCAAGAACAGAACATAGAGGTGATTTATTCTGTCCATTAATCACATGCATCAAATATGTAGTGTAATATTATCCAGTAAAGCTCATACATCACAGGAGATAATGCATTGGTTCTTCAGTCTTGAGACCTTGTGCTCGAAGTAATGAATCGATCAACCTTTTCCATCCAGAATAGTCTAAAGGGGAGCCAACATCAGGCAATAGGAATCCATTGACATAGAAAAATGGTGTCCCAAACACCCCTTTTGATGTACTATACTGTAGGACAAAAGACAATTAATGAATCAATGTAAGGAAATGACAATGAACAAGAGAAGAAACAAAAGTTGCTTGTTGACATGTTGTAGTTGAATAAAATGAGACAGAAGATGGGTTATGTGGAAATCATGGAACAACTCAAAGCATATGCTAGTCTATCATGAAATCTGACAATCAAAATACAAAACGAGAGAAGAGGGCTATTTACCTTAAAGGATATCCGAGTCTTCTGATCAGTTTTTCTGTCATTGAAGCCAGATTCAAGCACATGATAGAAAGAGTTCCCAAGTGCCTGTGTCGCAGACTTTACAATTTCATCCACAACAGCTACTCTTGACATGTTAAGTGTTTGGGCATTATAGAACCTTTTCTGTTTATCAAATTCCAAAAGACTCATTGAATTCGATATGCAGAATTTGCGCACAACTGAAATATATGAAGTAATAAAAGAACTAAGTTTTTCAATCGAACTAATATTCAAGTAAACAACAACATGAGGTGATCCGTATGATGCAACATTCTGCTTCAAAGAAGTTTGCATATCCACGAGGCTAGAATGTAGAATTTCTTGGAAAGAGTGCTGCTTAGGTTTTTAAGATATTTTGATGCCACTGCTACCTCAAGAACCATTTATAAGCTCCAATCATCCCAGGCTATAGATTTTGTGACACAGTGACAGATTAAGGAATCCCAAGGTCAATTAACAATTCATGATCAAGTGAAAAAGTAATTAGACACTTTCAAGAATAGCTTACCAGCACCCTTTTTTACTTTATAAGGCAATCATCTCTAGCCAGAGATTGCAATAAATTGCAAACCAAGTTAAATTTAGGTTTCAGGTTCAAGTATCTTAAATAAGGCCATCAGCCACAAACTGACTAACAGTCAGGGATCTTCGACATTTACACAAGCGACGGTTTATGTTATACGAATGGAGAAGAATAGATAAGAGAAGTAGAAAGAAAAAGAGAGATAAAAAGAAGTAAGAGAAGAGAGAATACTCGGCAAAGATGCTGAAAGAGACAGATTTTTGGATAATAATCGTCATACATGAGAAATCAGGATATAGACTAATATACCCTTCTACCGAAAATCTGGCAAGAAAATCTAAACAGAATGAAATGGTTACAACATAGGTAAAAAAAACCCTAACCAAATGTAGTTCGAAACCCAGACCATACACAGTTCGTTGGGCATTTCTTTTATTCCTTACTCAACCTGGGACTACTGCAACATCAGCTTGTACCTGTATGCCTTTGGATACTAATGAGAGCTTGTTTATTTGGCCCTCAAGTCTTTTTCCCTTATCATGAGACTGAGTTATGACACTAAATTGAAAAATGTCCACCATGACACAGGGGTAAACCAACCTAAAAGCTATAAAAATTTATAAAGGATACCCAGCATATAGAGATGGGAAAGAATTAAAACGCCATGACTCTTTAAGAATTCCAAGAATATTTTAATCATAGTCAGAAGCATCAAATATCTCCAGCGTAGAGTCCTTTTACTTGATAAAGTTTAATGTAGTAAGCAACTGATCCTTCATAAAACCAAAGATATATGAATAACATGGAAAGTGAATGAACCAGTATAACTAAGCAAAAAAAAAAAGTCAATGAAATCAAGCAGCACTCAGGATATAATATATAAAGAGAATGCAGCATTGGTGCTTGATAGAAGTAGTTCTGCTTTACAGTATTTTCACATCACAATTAATGTTAGTCCCTGACAACAGAATATTTCTATTAGCAACTTTAATTCATTTAAGTCACAAGACTAACCTGATTCTGGAAGAACCACTCCAACAATTGGAAGGTAGCATCCTTATTCACCATATTTACAATGTGCAAAGCCCGAGAAGCAGCAAATGCATTGTCGTGGTAACTGCAACGTCAAGAAACAAAAGCTATTCATTTACAAGCAAAACAGTCCAAGAGATATTGGCAATTAACGGAGGTCACTTTTACCCACTTTTGAATGTTAAAGATCAACATAACTTCATTCAAGAGGAGCACCGGGTTTAGCCACTCCCATCTTCATGGTCAATATTTTTGTTAACCATGAGCCAATGCGACTTTCTTATGTTTTGGAGATTCCCCAGAGTACTGGCTTTAAATTCTGATTTTTGTTTGGTTAATTAAATTCTGATTTCTTTGTTTCCAAAAACATCCCACCAAAGATAAAGTTGGACCATCTTCCCCCCAAAGAAAGAGAACCTTAATTGGTGGTAACAGGTTTCCGATCAAATTCACTATGCTTTGGTGGATTTGTGCAGATTAGCATAAATGACTGCGTTCATATACGCGTGTAAGTGCCACAAATTGGTTGAAATATATGAATTTCTAGTAGAAAAAGAATAAGGTTTTGTCTAACTTTACAATTCCCCATACATATAAAGAAATTTCAATGTAATTTCGTTTTTATCTCTCTCTCTTATTTTTCTTTTTAAACAATTCTAGAAATTCTCAGAGCCGCATACGGACAATTGAGCACAGCCAAATGAAGAAAAAATCTAGTTTTGCTTTATAAACTTTTTTTTCATTCAAATAGTCAGCAAGCAAGCAGAGGACTGGATAACAAAGTATGAGAGAGAACGATTACTGACGGTAAAGGGAGAAGGTGAATGACAAGCGAAAGGCGAGAGCCATAGTGCTTAAGGGCCTGTTTGAGCGGTGGCCATGAATCTCTACTGTCGGGGCAGAGGGGATCGAAGAACGCCTCGATCATGATGGTGTCCGCGTCAACTCGATGATTTGTGTACGTGAACCCATCATATCTAGCCGGCGGCAACGACTGACCTTGCACGGAAATCCACGACGCACCAACTATAAGGAAGAATAAAGCAGACGGTATAATCGAATTATTCCCTATTGGTCTCTGCATTTTTTGGTGCTATCTTTTCCTCCTCAGTTTCTGTTGGTGAGTTGCAGAGCAGAGAATATATGAGGGTTTACTGTCTGTATGTATAACGAATGTCTTTAAATCTCACCCGTTCCTTCTAGATGCTGACAGGGCAATATCAACGGTTAATGATATTCTTTAAGTCTCACCGTTCCTTCTATATGCTGACAGGGCAATATGAACGGTCAATGATATTAAGGACTCCCGACTCTGATAAGGAACTTTTGAAACCGCGAAAACGCATGAGGAGAGCAGTAGCCATGTCAAGACAAGCCCTTCATCTGTAAGAGAAATTTCACCGGACAATCCTTCATTGCCCCAACTGGCCGATTCGGTCTCAACGTCTTTATCACACACAAGGCAAGTTCATGCCCAAATCCTTAAGACTCGTGTCTCCAACCGTACACATCTCGCCACTAAGCTTCTTCCTATCTATGCTAGTCACCATTGCTTTGCAGATGCAGTCCTTATCTTTCCCTCCGTACCTGAGCTCGCTTTATACTCCTATTCGACTCTCATATACGCATTGACTGAACGCAGTCTTTTTGGTCAGTCGCTCTGTGTCTTCTCTCAAATGCTTTCCCACGGTGTCCTCTCGGATATTCACGTCCTGCCCAGTGTGATCAAAGATTGCGCCGCAGAAGCAGCATTGAAGGCGTGAAAATTGGTCCATGGAATTGTCTGAGTGTCTGTGTTTAGTTCTGAATCTCTCGCTCAAACCTCTTTGGTTCGTATGTATGTAAAATGTGACAGAATAAAAGATGCTCTCAAACTGTTTGATGTGCTGCCTCTAAAGCATGTGGTAATTTTTAGGGCTTTGCTTGGGCTTATACTCGAAAAGACTGCATAAATGAGGCAATGAAGCTACTATTTGAGATGGGAAAGTTGGGTGTGGCGCGAATTTAGTGTCTTGTAATGGTATGATTTCGGGATTTAGTCATAGTGGATATTGCAATGAGGCGGTTATTTTGTTTCAAAATATGCATATAGAAAGATTTCTTCGCAATGAGATAACTGTATCTAGTGTTCTTCCTGCTGCAGAAATCCTGAACAAATGAATATGGGAATTCAGATTCATGATACGTAATCAAGCAGGGTTAGTGCTTTGATAGATATGTATGGAAAGCGTGCATGTGAATTGGCGATGGCAAAACTTTTTAACCTGACGGACCTGATAGATAGAAGTACTCTTAATGCTTTCATTACGGGACTCTCACGAAATGGTCTTCTCGAGGAAGTATTGGAGTTGTTTACACAATTGGAGGAACAAGGCGTTCCACTAAATGTCATCTCTGGAACGTCAATGATAGCTAGGTGCTCACAGCATGGAAAAGATAAAGAGGCGTTGGAGCTTTTAAAGAGATGCAGAAGGCAGAGGTGAAACAAAATCTTTAACCATTCCTTGCATGTTAACATTGGTCCATGCAGATGGCCCATTGTTTTTCTCTTTAGAACAGAAATTACTGAAAACGTTTTTGTAGGCAGTTGCACTGATTGATAGGCATGCACAGTGTGAAAGAATTCACATGTCTAGGCTTTGTTTTGATAAGATGCCTACTAAAAGTTAGCTTGTTGGAATTCTGTGATAGGTGGCTATGCCATTCATGGAAAGGCCAAAGAAGCCATTGGCATTTTCCAGTCATTGCTAATGAGTGGGCTGAAGACTAAATTTATTAGCTTCAATTCGTATTAGCTGCATGTAGCCATGGTGACCTATGGATGAAGGACGCCATTAATTTGACGGTACTTCCTAGAGATCACGGAATTGAAGCAACCTTTGAGCATTATGCTTGTATGGTAACCCTTTTTGGTCATGCTGAAAAGTTGATGAGGCATTTAACATGATCAAGCAGATGCCATTTTGAACCAGATGCCTGCATATGGGGAGCTTTACAAAGCTCCTGATTCATAATAAGGTAGCTAGGCGGGGCTGCTGAAATGGAACTTGTAGACTTATAGCCTAGAAATTCTGGGAACTATATTCTTCTACCAAATGTTTATGTGACCAAAGTCAATATGGTTAGTAATATGATGAAGGATATGGAATTGAAGAATCCTGGATGCTGTTGGGCTCAGGTCAATAGCGAATTTCATATACTTCTTGCAGGGGTCAATTCACATCCACAAATGTCCAAAATCATTGAAAAATTGGATGAGCTCAACATAGAGATGAAGAAATCTCTCTATTTCCAAGATATGGACTTTGTTCTTCAAGGTGTGGAGGAGCAGGACAAGGAGCAGATGTTATGCAGGCACAGTGAAAAGTTGGAAGTTGCTTTTCTGCTTCGGAACACGCTACCTGGCTCTCCTCTTCTAGTAGTAAAGAACCTCAGAATCTGCAGCGAGTTCCATGTGGTCAGAAAACTTTATATCCAGATTTGTAGGTGGCAGTATATTTATGAGAGACAAATAGGTTTCATCACTTTGAGGATGGAGTTTGCTCTTTTGGGAATTATTCGTGTATATGTTTCTGTTGTTTGTAAAGCTAAGTTATGTGGAGTTAAGCTATTTGGCTTTAACAATGATGCCCCTAGACTTATCACTGTGGTTGCTCCTAAAGATCTTTAAAATAAGACACTGATTGGATTAATGGACTCTCGTGTCTGCAAACTGCACCCAGCTCACCCATAGTAGTTATACGGTACAGGCAAAACTCTCCAGAAATGCCTTTCACAAGTTGCCAACTGACCCCTTGAAAACAGAAACTAGTAAAACATAGACATTATCAATTCAAAGTTCGAACCCAGAACTGCAAATGTGGCAGGAGAAGAACACTATTTATCTCGTTCATGTATGTCTGCCACGTTAAGAAGGAAGAAGCTGTTAAAATCTTGATAGCATGGTGAAAAGGTAAGTCTTTCTCTTTCTAAGCAATTCCTTTTTGATTTCTCAAGAAATAGACTAACTTGAGCAGTGCTTTTTTAACACATTTCTAAGAGCCCAAGATTTTCATCATAACTTTACCATTCAAAAGCATGAAGCTTTTTTTTTTTTTTTAATGGAGTGGAGCCATCGTAGATGATGTACATGACGATGGGTGGAGGTCAGGAGAAAATACCAAATACAGGCTACTATAAATCCTGAAAGAGACAAAGAAGATAAGCACCTGTCCATTTCTACGGCGTGCAAGACAAGGTAAGCAAATTCTGGTCACCCAAAGTTGCAATTTTGCCTCTTGTCCATTATGCTACTTGACGAATCCACCATTTATTAGCAGAAACTACCCCAGCATGGTTTTCCTTTGCATTGGCTGCTTCTAGACTCTTATATTATTTGAGTAACTAAATACGTGGATGCTGGGTGGACTCTGAACTTCATTTCAGTTGAGGTAAAGTAGCTACACAAGTAATGTTTTTTTAAAAAGGAAATGATTCCCAATAATGCTATTCTTTATTTTTATTATACACTCCATGACTAATGAACAATTGGCTCGTTGTCAAATTGTGCACCACAAGTTTATTTGTTTCCAATTAGCATCAATACCATCGACTCTATATTCCATGATTGGCTGTTTCATCTTGCGGGATTTTGCATATCCAAGTTGTGAATGTGAGAGTATTGGATCAGTGGGGAATTGATCGTACAGAAAACTTATTATCAAATGTCATTATCGATGCGTCTAAAACCCTGGACTCTCTGTTTTCCGTGTCCTCTCAATATACATTTGGCAGAAAGAAACAAATTATTTTGGACCCCATGTGTTGCTACTAGATTTTGCTAGAGAGAAACTCTCATTAATCCCTTCTCTGGTAGGTGGGAGGTTGGCGATTGTTAAATGTTAATGTGGGTATTCAATGCTTGATGCACTCATGCCCATCTCAGTCTACATTTGTTGGGGGGTTAAACTGGAATGAACAGTCCAACAATGGAGGCGTGTAGCGTTTTTACCAGTAACCAGTTTCAGTTATTGGATTATGGGCAGTGAGAGATGAGTTACCCCCATACCATGTCCGGCCCCGCTGGTGAGTTTTAGCTATAGAGCCAATTTATCGTTGAGTGGAGACATGACGTCTAGGACAAATTTATATTGACAAACAACCTTATCCTCCAAAGTCGAAAGGCTACCCTTTTTGTCTTTTTACCTACTAATCCTTTTTATTGGCGCCCTTCAATCATTCATAATCATCTATTTTTCTTTAACAAATCATATATTTAAGGTACCATATTCTTCTTTATGGTTTTGAAGGTATGAGAGACGGCCCACAGCTCTTCTATCACAGGCGGTAATGGTATTTGAAGCTTTGGAGTGAGAGAGTCATACACCCCCCAAAATGAAAATATAAATGCTTCGTGTTAGCCCTGAAACCCATTAGCTGGCTAGCTTTCCCCTCCACCAATCCAAAATCTTTTTCTCTTCCCCGATATTAAGCGTTATTCACCCCCCACCCCCACGCCTTCCAACAGTACGCGCACATAACCCTTATACTTCACACCTTCCCTCCACAAACGCGGCTCCTTTCTACTATGCGCCATGGTGTGCATCACACGCCTCTCCCACCTATTCTCTCCCCTTCTCCGTCACCCTCCTTGAACTGCACTGACTCCGCCCCCGGCTCTCACACCATGATCGTCTCCGTCTTCTTGGCCCTTTTTCTACCCTGTGCCGGCATGAGCGCAGTTTTTGGAGTCTATATCTGCCTCTTGTGGTACTCCACCAGTTACCATTCAGATATCAGGTTACCAGAAAAGCCGGTGGCCGGGGCAGGATTATCGCCTTCCGAGCTCGAGAAGTTACCCAAGGTCACGGGGAAAGAACTTGTACTCGGAACAGAATGCGCGGTGTGCCTCGACGAGATCGAGGGCGAGCAACCTGCAAGACTGGTTCCCGGTTGTAATCACGGGTTTCACCTTCACTGTGCTGATACTTGGCTTTCCAACCATTCCGTCTGCCCCGTCTGTAGGGCCAAGCTTCCGCCTGATCAGCTCGAAAGTCCCTGCTAGAAATCCATCTTAGTACCCGAAACGAAACAATCATAAAGTCCTCTGGTTTGCTTCCTTTGTTTTTTTTTTTGTGTTTATTTTTTTTTTTTTTTTGTTTTTCATGTTAATGAGCTTCTAGAGTTTAATCCTAATTACTTGTTCATTAAAAGTATCTTTAAGTGTAAGAATTTCTTCTCTTAGTTCCTTCTAGTTTTCCTTTTTTTTTTTTTCTTTTTTTTTCTCTCATCAATCCATCACTCGTGAGAATAAGATTCCATTGATGTGCCGAAGAAAAAAGAAATGATACGTGATTGATTTAACCAAACAAGGAAAAGTTAAATTAAGCATTTATCTTGTTAAAAATAAAATGGGCAAGGGAAATAGTAACACGATTTCCATATTGCATCTGTAATGGCAATTCATCTCTGTAACCCAGCCAGACGAGGCCTGTTGAAGTTGCAGAAGATGACGGCCACCGTTACCTTGAGTTTCGAACTATGAAATTACGAAACATTCGACACAGCCACCGCCCGGGCCCTGGCCACTATGACTCGAGTGGATTCTAAGGGTTGCCCCGTGCCCACAGTTTCTGGTTCGGTGCTTGCGCGGCTGGGCTTGACCAGTCACTATCCGGCACCCTGACCTGACCCACCTGTCCCGGTGATTCACTCGTATAGTACTACTCAGAATTCACCCACCTCACCTGACCAAGCTCCAAGGGCATCAATAATAAGGGAGGACCCACGCCCTCTCTTTTTTTTTTTTTTTTTTTTGAATTATTATTATTTTTTTGTCTTTTTCCTCCTTTAATTACGTCATAATTCACATGTAGAGATAGCAAGCTGTATCGTTGTTTTCAACTAATTATAATCACTTTAACAAAAGCTATGATATTTTTATTCATAAAATTATGCAAAGTTTTTTTTTTTTTTTTTTTATAAAGTCATGGGAGATGGTTGTGGTGGGCGGTACATGTGATAAACAGTGGAAATTTGTCCCAAAAGATTCAATTTAAACCATGCTTAAATTCTCATATTAAAACTGGGTTGGTTCGAGAATTGAGTCTGTGGTAGTAGAAAATTGACGTATTTTTGGGTCAATACCCAAGTTAAAAGCAATTTCAAAATCAATGTAAACAGTTTCAAGTAATCAAATCATTCATTACCTTCATAATTAAAAAATTGCACGTTCTACAGTTGTGGTGGGTGTAACAAGACCATCCATTCAAGGCAAATTCATTTTCAAAGTGTTAATTAACATTCCACTTCTAAGTTGATACGCCCCCTCCTTGAAATCATTAGGATACAAACTGATTCCAAAAATATCATCAGTACCATGTATTTGACTCGTACCCATCTATTGGATAAACAGTTCCATCAGATGTCTCTTCATTGAATTTATTGGTTTGAAGTTTTTGAATCATAATCAATCTGCACCAGTAAATTGAATTTTAAAAACGTTTCACAATGATTCTGGCACTTTAATGTCGTTTGCTATATAATTTTGTATTTTCAGAAATTATTAATTGAAAATTTTGATACCCAGAATAAGATGCATGAAAGTAGAAATACCTAGAAATTGTCATTACAAAACAAGTTAAAAAGTTTATATTTTATTTAAAAATAAATAAATAATAAAGGGGGTAATAACTAAAAATAAGAATTGATTCCAACAAAATCTGCATATTCTTTTGTCGAGAGTAGAAAGCTTCATCGTCAGCCATCTTATTTGGAATCACAGATATCTTCAACGAGCAATGAAATGATAACTCCAATTACTATAAACCTCACAGTTACTAGTCTCTCGAGCAATCTCAGTTACGAAAACGGAATTGAAGAACAACTCATTTCTCGAGTTGTTGCAACTAAAACCATATTAAACCCTCCATACAATCTAATTTTCAACTCCTACTTCATACTTGTAACAGGATCAAAGACTGAACATTGTTTCTATTGGAATATCACACGCGCAAAGCAATATCATAGTTGTTGATCGGGATTTTCGGCCATACAGAGACCGGGCTTAAGCAGCCAAATTGGGACCCAAATGGATTTCCTTTAATCAGGTTCAATGTGTATGTTCTGCCGAGTGATGGATGGTGCTAATCGATCTCCAAAACCTACTTATTGGCGCCTGAAGAAGAAACCCACAGCACGGGATTCCAGCAGTTGCCTAATTTTCTCGCTTGCAATCAGGTAAATTCTGTTCTTATATCTTTGTTACACAGGAGAAATTTGAAGCACATAACATGTCCCAACAGGGAAATTTTGAATTTCCCATCCGTTAAGTGAACAGATGAAAACAACAACCAACACCTTTCTTGCGGAATAAACACATTACAATATGGAAACGGAATCTGAATTAATTAGCAACATTAGCAAACCATGGAGGTTCGGTCACCTTCCAACCAAGGAGCCACCGCTCACAGATCTCACGCACTTGGGGTGCACCTCATACCCACATTCCAGACATTGGTAAGCCCAACCCGAACCTTGCTCATCGCAATTGCAGCATATGAAGGGACCACCTCCTGTTCCCTCAGACACCAAACCCAGCTCATGCCGGTGTCCTTCATGCTGAACCGACACTGGTAGGTTCTTTGCTTCTTCCTCCATTTGCTTCTCGAGCAATTCCACTTTGGCCTTAGTAAAAGGGTATGCCTTTTCTTGGTACAGATTTATAAGGTTTCTCCCTTGTTTGGTGACAGTTTTGCCATCAGGGCCTAAAATGATCAAGCAAGGGATACATTTTACATCAAAATGCTTAGCGAGGTCTTTGATGCTCGGGTCTCCAAATGGCAATGCTAGCCAAGGCATGACACTAATATAGGACTGAAATTCTGCTTGCTCGCGATCCATTGACACGAAAACTATCTCAAAGTCTTCGTCTGCATTTTCTATCATCGTTTGCTTAATCTTCTGGTAGACAGACACAAGCTTGGGAGTGAACTTCACACATGGAACACCCCACTGGGCGGAGAAGTAGAGTCCAATTGTTTTACCCACCAAGGAAGCAACGGGCACCTGCACAACATGTTATTAATTTTTTGTGTTACTCTTTATTACGATACTGTTTCAGCCTCGGATGTATCTTAATGCAGGTTGTAAAGAATGAACGAAGAGATGTCCGCATGCAAACTACGTAAGGTATTATTAATCCATGTTGCGGGTGTGATGGAAATCTATGCAGAGTCCAATATAAGGCAACAAGGTAAGTAGTGCCAACATACATATTACTGCACGAATGGTCAACAGTTTCCATAATGAGATAATGGGCCACTGGAGAAGATAACCACTAGAACAGGTTATGGCTATATTCTCCATGCTTATCTGCCACATAAGATGATAGTTCGGGAGTGAATTTAGGTGGATGAGATTAACCGAGGGAGAGAGAAATTAGAAGGGGGTAAAAGCAAACAAGGGGAAGGTGAAAAGAAAGAGGAGGGAATCTAATCTCTTCTCATCCACTTAAATGTTTTATGGACATCTACTCAAAAAACAAATGCTTTATGGATGAGAGGAGATTTGCTGACAAGACATCGACCCATATTAGCAAATCATATATTATCTCCGTGGCCACATGCAAAAAAACACAGGTGGACCAAAAGTTGAAGATTCATCACATCCAGAGAAAAAAAAGTGGTGAAGTTTTTTTTCCGGGACCTGCAACATGTCACCTCCAGTTTTCTTATTCAAGTTTCTTTGGTCTCTACTAAAATTCAAAGGTTCATGTCATTTTTGTTTAGGTGTCAATAACTGACCATAAACAAAAATTTGTGTAGGTGGAAATATAATACAGATACTAAAGTCTTAATTCTCATATAATTCTTTCCCTAGAAAAATATAAGATAGAATTGTCACTGTAATTATGTAAATGATTTGTGTTTTTCTTTCATCGTTAATAGAAAATAGATTTCCGGACATGATTCCTCCACACCTAATTAAAGTAAAAAGAATACGCGTAATGATGACATGATGTGCGTCAGGTCACCATAAAATGCACCTTACTTTCTTTACATTCTGGAAAACACTACTATGCAGATGAATAGATAAGATGTCTAGAGTCAGAAGGGCATCAAAGCAGAGAAGACACTGTCTTCAAATTGATAGATTTTTGGCAGAGAGAATATGTGAATAAGACATATTTCATATGTCCGTGGCTGCAGACATTATTTTAATCAAATTGGTGGGCGCAGCAAGAAAAGTGTACGTTGAAGGGATTTTGAGAAACACTTTCCCGTTTGTAATTTGTATGGATGATTTTCGAGCGCAAGAAAAAGTGGTATTTGTTGAATGATAAACCTACAGAGTTCTAACAAGGCATCAAAATTGAGTTATACAGTTAATTTGAGATCCAAGCCTAGCTAAACTAGAATTAGGTGATGTAGGGGACTGACCTGTTTAGGTGTGGAATGACCCAAAAGATAATCTCTATCATGGTTTGTTAGTAAAATGGTTAAGGTTTGGGTCTCATGCTTCTCCCTCTCTTCACTTTGCAATGCCTCCAACTTTTCTTTAGTAAATGGGAAGACTTGGACTCCATACCGGTAAATGAGTTCAACCCCATCGCTCAATGTTGCTTCATCCTTAATATCATTAGGTTGCAAAACAACCAAGCTTGGAATACCTTCAATATCGAATTTCCGATTCAAAGCCTTCTTTGTCTCCACATCGGAGAACGGAATTGCAAGCCATGACATGCTGGCGTGATAGTTGTTGAAGGCATTCAAGTCTTCATCTGATGACACGAACACAATCTCGAAATTAGACCCACTACTCTTCAGCTGCTCATACACACCAACCAGCACTTCAGTGAAATTCCGACATGGTGGATACCAGTTGGCTGAAAAGTAAAGGCCTATAACTTTGCCGTCAAGATCAGAAATTTTCACCTAAAACAGAAAAAAAAACCCAACATTCGTCATCAAGCTATCAACAACTGAAAGGAATTTAATTAGATTTTTGCGTAATCAATTAATTTTCAAATTCTCTTTCCTTGTTCACTGTCATGATATTCCACTGTAAAAGTACACTGGGATAACAGGTTCATGATCAATTACTAAAACATTTAAACTGGCAAAGTGGTGAAAAAGTGACCAGGATTGCATCCAAATTGCCCACCATTTTTAATTGGTGAGATACGAGTACTGGGATGAATGATAACGATAGTAGTGATAGATGCACGTTAACTAGCACTACGGGGTGATGACCACTAGGAAATCAAAACAAGCCAGAATTCAGAACCCATACCACAAAAAAAAAAAAAAAAAAAAAAGAAACCAAACAGGAAAAAAACAAAAAAAAGAAAGGTTCGTGCATAGCTAGAACTGAAACCGACGTGCCACCAGATTTTCACATGTGCAGGTATGGACTATGGGCCACGTATTCTTCTTCATAGCGTTAAAGTGAGGCAAAGGAGACGAAATGAACAAGAGATGACACGTGTCCTAAGCTTGATTGCATAGATACAAGCAACTATGCAGGAGTAGGAAGCTATGTATCCACCAGGACGGCTAAATTTTGGAATGTGTAGGCCGCGTCAACTATCCACTGTATCACTGCCCAAAAGCAGACCCATAAAGGTAAGAGAATCCAATACGGAACCTACCCTTCTCTTTTTTCTGTTTCTCATATAATTATTTTGTGCTGTTAAATTTAAATTCCATGAATCATATGTATTTATAAAATCTATTAAATCACGTGTTTCCTGAAACACTTATGATCACCGACAAAATAGTACACCGAGATTGCTAATTTGATTTTAATTTCTCTTCTGCAGACTACTTCCATCACTATATATATCCTTCACCAAGTCAACATATAAATTACTAATGGATGAATCTTACTTTGAGTTTTCAGGAGTTATACCATAAAATGACTATATATGATCTTCATATCAAGAAGAAAGAGGAAAGAAAAAACAACGGGCACATTTATTTTCCTTGGTTAGTGGCCTGAGATACTGAAGTTTCGGAGATGAACTAATTATGAACTTGAAAGAAATGCATCAATCTAATTATTACATTCAAAGAAATCAACTAATCTTTTTCTTTGGTAGAAAAGAAACCAACTAATGTTATTAGCTGTAACCAAGAACATAAATGCACAGTGGAAGATTTCACATGTCGGCGGTTTCTTCATGTGAGCATACACGTACCAATCATATACATGTATGTTGAAATTTAATAATAATTTTTACATGCATGTAGAAAAGAAGCGCCCATACTTGCATTAAGAAAGCTACGGTTACGGACTTCATGTTCAGACATCCAGATGCAATGGCCCATATCATTATCAGGTATAAACAACAAAGATTAATTTTTGAACCAATATCACGAGTTAAGCACCGAAGAAAGAAGAAAAAAAAAAAACCATTTTTTTATGGCCAAAAAGAAGCTGCTCTTCTTCTAAAAGCGTATTATTTGCTCACGGACCTTAATTTCTCTGGCTAATCTACCATCTTTTTCCTACTTTATAACCATGAAGTTTACAGTATAAACAGAAGTAAAATTCCTTTATGTAATGACTGAGTTGAACAAAATTTTACTATAACCTTTTAAATCATTTAATTATTAACAAATTGGAAAATAAAAATTTTATCGCATATATTTTGAAATTCAAATACAGGAGACGACACGTAAATAAATATTGAATAAAAACAAATTATCATCTTTCTAGAAAGTTCGATGTTTGCTCTTGAAAAAAGAAAGAAAGAAAGACTCCAGATCATACAAAATTCATTTTACACAAAAACGAAGAACAAAAAAAAATATTCCGTAATAAATGAAAGGAAAATAAGATCTGTTCAGTGAAGAAGAAATAATTAATGGCAGTGCATCCAAGAGCAGTGAAAAAGAAGAGATTTAGCAGAATGTTTTCTGGAAATCGGAATGAGTGCGTTAGGCCGAAAGTGTGTGCATGCTCCGTCTGATCCACCACCATCTTACACCAAATCTATCCTAAAAATATTAAAAAAAAAAAAATAGCAAGAGAGAATTATTGGTAACGACATGGATCCCATAATATAGTGGCAGATGCTACAAGCTGATTATTCGACAGTAGGTAGAGATGCAAATTCTCTTCTATACTGGAGCTTAATTAGTATAGAAAAGAGAGAGAGAGCGAGAGAGAGAGAGAGAGGAAGGGGAAGAGAACCTGAGTCCCAGTTGGAGAGAGAAGATAATCACGGTCAATCGAGGCCAAAATAGAAGAGAATCTCGACGGTGAAGAGTAGTCTGTTTTTCCATTCGTGAGAGATTGGACATGGCTCTTCTCTTCCTCACACTTCATCTCCTTCACCTCCCCCCTCCTCTCTCTCTCTCTCTCTCTCTACACGCAACAGAGCCTAGCAGGCCGCTACCTAAAACGCTTGAGCGTTTATATTTTCTGGAAGCATAATCTGTCTTCTACATCATTTATTGTGCTTGTGCGCAACGGCCTACCAACCATATCAACTCGCTCACACGTAGCATCAACTTGGAAACTACTACATGTCCCTCGTCTGCACGAGCTGCAATGCTGTAGAAGGCGCTCTCATCCTTAATATCTCCCGTTCATCAGCAACATTTCTTCTATTGACCCGATCTGAAGTCAACCAGCCAACCAGATACTGCCACGTGTAGGATTACAGTGGGGCGCATAACACAAGTGCGGATTTACTGTCCTAAAACGCTGCGTACGTTGGAGCCCGGGCAGGGGGAAAACAAAACAGATGGACACCTGTCTCTAACGCTGAGCCCCCCGCATAATTGCGGAGCCATTTCTTTTCCCCTCGGAAGTTCAAAAGTTTATGTTGGCAGTTGGCATTTCTAAAGTTTATTTGTACGTGTACGTCTACCACGTTCTCTCAAATTTTTAAATATATAAATTAAATAATTCACATTTTAAATTTAATTTACTTTAATATAATCAATAAAGTATATTTTTAATTATTAGTATATTATAATTACTAAAAACAAAAAATTCATAATTGTAGATAAAAGAAATGAAATAAGAAAAGGGAAAGTTTGGCGTACGGAAGAGGACGCGTATGGGGGCAAGGGAGACATGTGTCGCGTGATGGGTTGTTGGATGAATCCGATAATTCAGCCGGAGGCAGGTGGGGTCCGCCACCAAAACCCTTCCAAGCCCAAAGCTCACCCGTCTAACCCCACGTGTCCTCCCGTGATGTCGTGTCGATCTGAGCAAAAGCCGCAAAAAGCCAAAACCGGCGGCCTTCGTGGCCTCTTTACCAGCTGTAAAAAAGCGTGGTGTCGCGTTTTGCATCCGACACGTGGCATGATGTCGACACGCTTCTCACGTGTCGCTCTCAAAAAGTGGTAGGTTGGAGTCAGCTTTCGGAAGTCCACTCTAGCCAAAATCGAAATACTACATAACGTACTGCCCGATGTAAATGGGGGGCTGGGGGGGAGTTTGTGGGCCAATTTTTCCCAGCCCACCACCAAGCTCTGTTCGTGAAGCTCAAGTCTTGGCAACTTCATCAGCATACTGAAATCTTCTTTTCCCAAGTTCATATGTTGCCAATATGATTAGTTTCAGTCACTATGATTTTATGATATGTCGTATTTATAATTCCTTCGCCCAGTTCATCAATACATGTACGTGTGTGTGTGTGTGTGTATATATATATAGGTTTCCTCTCTACGGGATCTTCCAACTTACTCTAGAACATCACGTATTTGTAAACTAAAATATTAGTTTAAGTATAAGCTACATATTTATCCTGTATTATACACATCTTACAAGTTTTAGAAATTATTACATATTTATCCGACGGTTCAATGGAAAGATATAAAGTTAGATTAGTAATAAAGGGTAAGGGTTATATTCAGCAATCTGGAATTGATTTTTTCATATCCATTTTCTCTGGTTGCTAAGCTGACCACAATTGACACATTGTGGGCGGTGGCCGCTGTCGAAGATTGGTATTTACATCGACTTAAAAAGAGGAAGTGCAATATGTGGGTTATATGCAAGATGTGTCTGGTGATATAATATGTGGGTTATATGGGTTGTTCCTGAATTGTACATTTAATAGTAAGCCGAAGGAGATTGTTAGCGTGTTTGATTTGAATATTTTCTGGTTTCTTTTTTTTTTTTCATATTTGGGAGGTAGGATTTTAACCCTTTCCAGTTAAAATTCCATTAGGAGAGGATTAAAATCGACGATGGCGGAATTGAAGTTTCCTGCAGAGTCGAAGAAGTCCTTGTCATCGCATTATTAAGGGTACCATAATAATGACGAAAATTCTTTGAGGCGGCTTTTGAATCGTCAATTGACCGCCCCTGCACGCAGTTTTGCCCCCTTTTTTGGGGTAAGCCTGCTTGCTCGGGCACGTAAGTAAGTAAATTGAGCACAGCCGAATTCGGCGATGCAGGCGATGAATGAAAGTTTCTCGTCACTAATTGCTTTACAGAATTTCTTCTAAATATTGTTAGCTGGTAGTTCTTCTCATAATCTGATAAATGTGTTGAGAGCTTCGGCGTCACACGTTTCTTCTACACAAAGGGCAGGAATTGTGGGCAGTCAGCCATTTGTTGATGCAAGGTTGATGATAAATGTGTTTGCAATGCGGCAAACAGTGAATCAAGTCTCCTGTCTGGAATTCCTGAAACAATTTAACCGAACGTCGAGGTAATTACTCATTAATTATGATCCCTCTGAACTATTATTCATTAATATATATATATATATATGTATATTGCACAACCTGAAGGCAAATGGAACAGGAGATTCTGTCGTCTGAACTAGTATCCATTAACAGATTATCGTCTGTAATTCTCATCTTTGGAATATCGTCTGCGTGATCGTCCTGTCCAACAACATTCGTATATGAGCAAATTATACAGTATATAGAGAGGCGATGAATTGAATAATCTGGAGAATTAATCACCTTACAACGCATCACATTTACTAGAACGTCCTCAATGAACAGTGCAGTTGAGTATGAAAGCGTTTCAATAGCGTCAACCTTTGGGACGAAAGAAAATGGAGAAGACATCATTTGTCTAAAATCCAGATGTAATAAGTTCATTTGTGACAAGAATAAAAGAGAACAAGGTAGTGACGCACCACAGGAAGGAGGCAACCAAATTCTTTACTGTAATAATCATTCTGACAAAGAGCCACCGAAAATTTGAAAATCTTTACGGACAAAATGGATCCCTTTACGGCTCCTATTTTGACTCCACGGAGAAAACCGCTCTCTGTTTTCAGCCCCAACAGAGCTCCAGCCATGGCTCCTATGGTTGCTCCAACTACACCACCAATATCGAATTGATTATTTACGGTAGACACCAGAAGTCTTTCATACATATATATATATACACGTGTATGAGGAATAAAATCCAGAGAAATATATAGAGAAAAATTAGACTAACCTTCTGCAAATAACAAAATGAAGATTGCGCCGAACAGCTTGGAGATAAGTGCAGAAACAATTGAGCTGAAAGACTCTCTTATCCTTTCAGGAGATACCCATAAAGCAAACAGGGAGGAGGAGGGAGAAGAAGTCTCCATTGTTCAATTTCAGTTTCTCCTTTCGGTTGTATCAGGCTTTTCTTTTTACAAAAAGTTTGTAATGCGAAAATCAAAGATTTCAAAAGAAACAAGAGATTCCTTTGAATAATAATGAACAAGAAAGGACATTATATAAATTAGGACCAACCTGCGTAGAGAAAGAAAAGGAAGTGACATGGCTGGACGTAAAGAAAGTGCAGAGAAGAAGCACAAATCCCAGACGTCACTAATAATGTCGATGACTTCCGCTTATTATTTTACACTGGAAAGACGAAAATACCCTTCTCATTTCCCATTAATCACTTTTGATTTCAGTTTCAGGCCACACCATAAGTAACCAAGAATAGGAAATTACATTTTAGTCCCCCAACTTTTGCAGGAATTTCAAAGTGGTCCAGGAAAAAAAAAAAAAAAAATTAGCGGTCTTCCTGTTGGATTCTGACGTGATAATTTAGTGTTTTAAGGTTTAATTAACAGAAAACTAATAACTCTCCCCTCTCAAATTTCAAACTAATTTATTACCCGTTTCCACATCTTTGACTTTGACGTGTAAACGACGTCGTTACATTACCGTGTTGAAAAATAATGTAATTAATAATTAAATAAATTGCAATTCTATTTTTTTATGATTTAATTTTTTATTACCATTTAAATTCTTTAGATTTTTTTTTAATAATTTAGAGTTACCTACCTTTTAGTCATAGGTCAAAAAAAGAAAAGAAATGGTTCGTGTGTAATTAATGAGAAAGAAAACAAAAACAGAAGTTGTTCCAGCAGTCGAGTACGATCAAATGGGTTGACAAATGAATAATTCAGCGGTAGGTAGTTGACACGCAACCCGGCCAATGGCTGCGGCTGCTGCTGGTTGGGTCCAGAAGATCTTCTGGATGGGCTTACAGGTCCATTAATGGCTCCTAAATGGGCTCTTCAGTTTAAACCCACTTGTGATTTTCTTAACAGTTTTGACACTGCTGCTTTGCCAAGCCGTATTTGAGGGGAACCCGTCAACCCGTCAACTTTTCTTTTCGGTAGGAGACTGGGGTATTTGAGGGGAACCCATTTTCAACTATATAATAATAAAAACACTTGTCCTCACTCTGTACTGATATACTTTATGTCGCTGCTCGGGACTTGGGACAATTAGTAGGCTACAAAATCATAGAAAACGGTCGCATGAAACGTGTAACTTCACTACCTAAAAGAGGCGATGGAATACGAAACCGATCGCCAAAGCAAAGCGTATGGGTATAAAAAAGAGAAGAATTATACCCGGGAGAGTGTATTGGGCAAAAGCAAAGCACCAAGAATAGTTCCGTTTACCAAACCAAGTACTCAACAAGACTCTCCTCTCATTTTCAAATATGCTTCTGCAACATCTCTGAAATTCTCATTACCACCTCAGAAAAAAAGGAAATCCACAAAATGGGACTTTGCTTCTCAAAATCTAGTAGTCAAGAAATCCCAATCTCTTCCTCGGATTCACCTGGATACAAAGCTCCCACCAAAAGAACCCAACAAGCCCGCTATGATCCTCCTGTCAAACCTCCTTCAGCACCCAAATCAGCTCCTCCCTCCAAGTCTTTGGCTAGACTTCCTTCCAATTCAGAGTTTGGTCCCATTCTTTGCAGGCCTTGTGTTGATGTCCTCTCAGTTTACGATATCGGTAAAGAACTGGGTAGGGGTCAGTTTGGAATAATTCGTATTTGTTTTGATAAGAGAACTGGGTTAGAATACGCCTGCAAGTCTATCTCAAAGCGGAAGCTTATAAACGAGAAGGATATTGAGGATGTTAGGAGAGAGATTGCCATACTCCAGCACCTGACTGGACAGCCTAATATTGTGGAGTTCAGGGGGGCTTATGAGGATAAAAATAATGTGCATGTGGTGATGGAGTTGTGCTCCGGCGGTGAACTTTTTGATCGGATTATTGCCAGGGGGAATTACTCTGAGAAAGAAGCAGCCTCCATCGGTAGGCAGATTGTTAATGTGATTCATGTGTGTCATTTCATGGGTGTCATGCATAGGGACTTGAAGCCTGAGAATTTCTTGTTGGTGAGTAAAGATGACGATGCTCCTCTTAAAGCCACTGACTTCGGACTCTCTGTTTTCATTGAGGAAGGTCAGCTTGTAATTTGCTTCTACTCAAACTTTCCCTTTTCTTCTTTCCATTTTCTTTGATTTTATATGCTGCATGAGGTTTAATTTCACCTTCACTCATCAGCTTCCATTCGTTGAGAATGATTAGGCCAATATGTACAATTTTGATCTGATATGCTTACATTCATTGTTAAATTTTCTGATATGCTTTCACACCTTGAATGGTGACTCTGTTTGAAGTAGGCAACACCAGGATCAAGTATTAAATAGGATTTCAGCTTAGTTTGCATGGTGCATACACAAAATTAATTGATTTCTCACACTCCTTTCCTGTTTGGTAATTCTGCTTTTGCATTTGTGTAAAGAAAATGCTCTTGAACTTTGTCTATCAATCAGAGTATGAAAGGAACTTTTTGCACCATAAAATTTCCGGGTTGCATTATGGGTCAATATGATCAAGTCAATGAAGAGAAGGACCTTTCACCAAGTCAGCCATTTTACACTACAGACAATATATATGCCTCTTTTTCTTTTGTTTTGTGCAAATGGTTTGTTCGTTATTCAAGATTCTTACCACTATCAGAGATAATGAACAAATATCACACTGGCCCATGAAAGCATCATCTGATTCCAGCAAACGTGGTGCCACAAAGATTCTGATAAAGCTGGCGACATTATAATTATGCACTGCAATATTAAGCATACGGCAAATACCGCACACAGTATTTGTTGCACATTTTTGATAATACATTTGATCATTATATACCTTTTTCATATCTCAAGCGCCTTCGAAATATATTTTGAATGTTACCAAACAGTGCCGATAACTTATCATGCTCTCTGTATAGCTTAACTAATTAGGGAGAAATGTTGGAAAGGACTGATAAGTACAGTAGCACCATTACATATTTTTCATTATGTTGCCATGATTTTGGCTGCCACAGGCTTCAGATTATGGTCAGAATTGAGCCATTGACAGGTTGAAAATTTGAAGTTTCTGCCAAAAGAAAATCTCAAATTCATTAAAGAAAGAACTAAATGAATATACTTTGAATCAGTTCTTGAGGTCATGGTTTGTTATATCAAATTTCATGTAAAAAATTTTCTTCATAACCTCATGTATTACTTCTAAAAAGAAAAAGAGACAGAACTCTTTTGGTCTGTCACATGTGAGTCTGTGACCCAGGTGTAATCATGACAATATTATGCCATTCTGCTGAGCAGAAGCTTTGTACTGTTCTTCAGGTAAGAAGTATAGGGATTTAGTTGGAAGTGCATACTACATTGCTCCGGAGTTGTTGGAGCAAAACTACGGGAAGGAGGTAGATGTATGGAGTGCTGGAATCATTTTATATATTCTTCTATGCGGTGTGCCTCCATTTTGGGCTGGTAAATTCAAAATCTTTATGTCACTTTCAGTTTGAATGACATGGTAAATAACTGAAATCTGATATTTTCCATTGACATAGATCTTCACAACAGCATACCCACTATAACAGCAGTAAATAGGCATACTCGTATGTACATATATATATCCCATTTTCAGGCCTAGCTGCAGCATCTTTATCGGCAGAATAGATCTTGTGTATCATGTCGAAATCAAAGCACCAAAATTTGTTTTATCATCCTGTTACTTCACTTGGTTGGCCATAAGCTAATGGTTCACCTATTTAAGATTGATATCTTGCTGCTGGAGAATTGTTTACTAAAAGCTATTTATAAGGCTCTGATATGCAATTCAACGACTTCTATTACAGAAACTGAGAAGGAAATTTTTAAAGCTATCTTAGATACTGATCTTGACTTACAAAGCTCGCCTTGGCCTTCTATATCGCCTTCTGCGAAGGATCTGGTCAAGAAGATGTTAACAAAGGACCCTAAGAAAAGAATTACTGCCGCTGAAGCCCTTGGTAAGTACATGTTAATAAATCCTCAAAATCATTTTAATATTGCCTAGTCCTTGGTACTCAGAATTCCTGGAAACCTGGTAACCTTTTTCTTAATGATTGATTTAGGAAGATTACCTGCTAAGTATAAAATGAAACTGTAACATTAACCTGATATTGTGGGTATATAAGCAATGATATTGAGATGTGTTCTGATGTCAGAATATAGAAGTAAAACTTTTTTCTCCATAACCGTATTTAAGAATTATCCTTCGTACTTCTGACCAATAACCTTATGGATCTTCTTTTGTTTATTTGAACTAGAGCATCCATGGTTGAAGCTGGATGGAGAAGCGTCTGACAAACCCATAGATAGTGCTGTTCTTAGTAGGATGAAGCAGTTCAGGGCAATGAACAAGATGAAGAAACTTGCACTAAAGGTATGATTTCACCTTGTTGAAATAATGCTGGATTTCAGTAATCATGATACTTCTCTTCTTGAAATATTACATATCCAAAGGTAGTTACTTTAATCAGCATAATAGCTGTGTTCTTCTGCAAATCAAATATCAAATGGGAATGATACTAGGCTCTATCTGTTACATGATTATCCACATTGTAGTAAAGTATGAATGAGAAGTAAATTTCTAAAGAACACTAAAGACAGATTTTTAGTACTTTCAAACTCAGCATATTTTACTGTCATTTGCTAAATATTGTTTTACTTTTCAACTACCACACATATCTGTCTAAACCTACATGAAAATAGAAAATAAATTTTTTTGAAGTATTTCTATATACCAAATGGAGTCCTAGTTTCTAGAATGGTTATTAAATGTCACTTAATGGCAAGAGAGAGGTTATTGGGAATGGTAATCAAATTTAATTGATCTTCTCTCTAAAATCCTGAATATAAGAAGACTGACTTTAAACACTTAAAAAATTAGCAGCTTCTTGCGGATACCATGTGCAACATAGAATGTTTTTACTGGTATAATCCTTCCTAGTCTTAGGGAAAAACTGATAATTTTTAGATCTATTTATCTTAAACATGGACATAGGAAGTTGAACCAGAAATTTTGTGCTAAAAATCAAAGGTCAGGCTGCATTGGACTGAGTAAGAAGTTGAGTATAACCATATTTTACGAAGTACGTGGCACTTAGTTATTTGACGACCATCTGGTCTGAGTGCGGTATAACTGTGACTGTGTAGGTTTCTTTTAGTGAACTTGTATTTCTGTGAGAAGAGTGATCTTTTTTCTTTTGTCTGTTCTTTTACTTCCAAATCTAAAAGTTCTTTGTCTGGAAGGTGATAGCGGAAAACCTTTCAACAGAAGAGATCAAGGGCTTGCAACAGATGTTCAACAACATGGACACTGACAGAAGTGGCACAATTACCCTCGATGAACTTAAAGTTGGATTGCACAAGCTAGGATCTAAGCTTTCTGAAGAAGAGATAAAGCAACTGATGGAGGCTGTAAGAACAATTCTACTACCTTGTTTATGTTGAATAAACTCACTGGTTATATGTCGAATAAACTCACTGGTTATATGTCTTGCAATGGCATCAACAGTCTTATTTACACATTCTGGAGTATGCTCTTTTTAATGTTCCCTAATTTCTTCCTGTAAGCTCTTGGATTTTTTCTTGACTCCAGTTAGTTTCTTCTGTCAGACTGATGTTGACAACAATGGGACTATTGATTATCTTGAATTCATTACTGCCACCATGCACAGGCATAGACTTGAGAAGGAAGAAAACTTGTTCAAGGCTTTCCAATACTTTGACAAGGATGGCAGTGGGTTAGTATTTTTCCTTTAATTCACAGTTGGC
This sequence comes from Carica papaya, assembly GCF_054855325.1. NCBI lineage: Eukaryota > Viridiplantae > Streptophyta > Magnoliopsida > Brassicales > Caricaceae > Carica > Carica papaya. The sequence continues at coordinate 28,799,605 of NC_142309.1, forward strand.
GCCACGATGAATCAATCATACCTTGTGAAGCTAAATAGTGAGGTCTTCATGATTTAAATTTCCAGAACTTCAACTCATTGTGATCATAATTAATTTAGATTTTATATAAGGTTTATCACAAGAGATGAACTGAAACAAGCCATGACTGAATATGGAATGGGTGACGATGCTAGTATAGACGAGGTCATTGATGATGTTGATATTGATAAGGTAAATTTTCCTTCATCTAAATCCTAATTAACAATTTTTTTATCCACACCATCTGGTATGGAATAAGGATTCTCTTGTTTATGCTATTGTATAGGACGGAAGAATCAATTATGAAGAGTTTGCAACTATGATGAGAGCGGGAACACATGAGTCAGACGCATCACTAAAAATTATTTGATCGTCTGTGCCACTTTTGATTCATTTTTATCATAAGAATACATGCTTATACCGAATAAGTTTTATGTATTTAACGTATAAACTAAAAGTGAGAAGATAAAATGATGGATCGAATATGTAAATGAAAATGATGTACATTAATAGGATTCGGAGAATTTACTATCTAAATTTATAAAATACATATATATCAGTTGCTAAAAATATTTTATAAAGTCTGAAAACTTCAATAAACATGTTGACAAGATTGTTTTATACAACATTAAAACTGACTAACAAGTTGCAAATTGAGAAAGATATCTAAACTTTGTAAAATATAAGTGTATAGAAATTTTTTAAAAATAAATAAATTAAAATTGTAAAATCATCATTTTAAGACCAACAAGATATCAGTCAAATTATGGGGCAAAAACGGTGTCGTTTTCGTGACCTGATTCGTACTACGAAGTAATAGCCGAAACAAGCAAACATTTATAGGCGGAGGACGGAAAGGATAAAAGAGCTTCTGCTTAGGGGAGAATGCTCTCTCCCAACCCTGTCTATGGTTGCTCTGTTCCCTCCACGAAAGCACTTCAGTTCTCAACTTCTCTTCTCTTCTTTCGTCGAAGCCATGCTATATCTCCCTCTAGGGTTTTGAGAATCCTCAGAGGTAGTTCGGGTCCTAGTGGGGAATCCGGTGCCGATAGGAACCGAGAATCTTACGCTGGAAAAAGAACCAATTACGGAGGCCTAAAGCTTGAAGAGACTGTTGATATCAGGTCTGGCAAGCTCAGGCTCGATTCGTGGATTTTCTCTCGCATTCAGGGCATCAGCAGAGCTCGCGTGCAGTCCAGCATTCGGTCGGGACTCGTTAGTGTCAACGGCCGTATTGTTGATAAGGTAAGCTGTATTCGTCCTTAACAATCTGTGATTCTGTTGGTTCTTGACGCGGCAAATCAAATGCTCTTGTAAGCCGACTTGTCATTTTTATGTTTGAGAGAAAAATGCTTGCGGCTTTCCACTAATGAGAAGGCCCCGGGTTCGCTTATTTGAAAGTCAACCGGCATGGTTTCATTTGCCATATAAAAGAGGTTATAGGATAGGATGATTGAGAACAGGTTGGATTCATCTGGTGAAATGGTAGTGGTTTTATTTGATTAACTACAATACTCTCTGTTGATTTCTCAAATTCTTTCTTTTATGCATCTATATTTGCCTTTGCCTGATTAATCCAAAGTAGAAATTTTCGTGCATAGTTATGTTTTTATTAAGTGAAATTCGGGTTCAGAATGTAGTATTCATGTAGAGGATGAAACGAGGGCTTTACACCATATAGACACGCACACATACAGACATATATTTTTACTATTTTGCCTGCTTCTGGTTGTGTTTCGTCTCATAAAAACAAAATGTTGTTTTTATATTTGGTTCTCTTCAAATTTCTCAGAAGCCAAGTTTCAGCTTGGATGGTTAAATTCTAGTTTCTTTTTTGGCGTGGGATTATTTTCTTGTTGCAATTGAATGATCCATTGTTGTGCAAATAATTATATCAATTGATTGTTAAACTTACATGTCCTTATAGTGGAGAAATTGACAATTATAACAAATCATCCAGAAATAATATTTTAACTTAGAATTTCCTAAATTATTTGGTTTGCAGGTTGCGCACAATGTCAAAGCTGGAGATAAGGTCAATTGCACAATTTCAGAGTTGCAGCCCTTGAGGGCAGAACCTGAGGACATTCCTTTGGATATAATTTATGAGGATGAGCATCTTTTAGTTGTTAATAAGCCTGCACACATGGTTTCCACCTGAAAACTACTTCTTCTTTAGCTTTGAAAGACTATAAATTACATTCTGCATTTATTTTATCAGATTGAAATTAGTGCTCTTGTTTCAATATTCAGGTTGTTCATCCTGCACCTGGGAATCCTTCTGGAACACTCGTTAATGGGATTCTTCACCATTGCAGACTTCCAACAATCACCAATAAGGACCACGAAGATGATTCTGATGTAGATGATGTTTCTGATGATGAAGGCCTTTGTTCTAGCATTGATAGAATGTCTGTTCGCCCTGGAATTGTGCACAGACTCGACAAAGGAACTAGTGGATTGCTTGTTGTAGCAAAGGTAGTTCCCTCCTGTCCCCAACACAGATTTGCCTACTTCTCTAAGCTGCTGATATTAATACCCCCCAGATTGAGATTCCTTTTTGTATTTTGGTAGTTCATCGAAACTTACTGGTCATCCTTGTCTATATGGGTGCAGGATGAGCATGCTCACACCCATCTATCTGAACAATTCAAGCAGCATAGCATCAGAAGAGTGTATATCAGTATTACTTCTGGAGTGCCTTCCCCGCATTCAGGACGTATCGACATTCCTATAGGGCGTGATTTAAATAACAGAATTCGCATGGTTGCTATGCCTGGATCAATAACCCGTGGGCTTGCTCGCCATGCTATTAGTAGGTGATACAAAATTCTTTGTTATTTTATAAAAAATAAAACTTACATCATTCGATTGATAAAGTGCATCACAGTCTCGCTATATATATGTGTGTGTATAAAGCATCATAATTGATGATATATGTTCCATTGAAGGAAAAGAAGAGAGAGAGTGTGTGTATGCAGTTATTTTTAATAATTACCACAAACATCATTAGGGTGTTCGTGTGTGCTGAAATTATAAGAACTTTCGTCTAACTAACATATACTTTTAGCTTTAGTTGTTTATTGCTAGTTTATTGGTCTACTGTTAGAAATCCTCAGCTGACTGACTAATATGGATCAATGTAGGAGAATTTACATAGTTGCTTGAAGAGCCCAAGGGAACTACAGTCAAACCTTGGTTATGATAAATAATTCTATTTATCTTGCTGTTTTTTCACAATTGGCATGTAGGGTCCATAGAAGGTGGTGACTAGTTGGATTATGTTGCATGTGTTTCAAATTTGGTTGAACCTCTTTCAGGTACAAAGTAATTGAAATACTTGCTGGGGGTGGTTCTGCACTGGTTGAGTGGAGACTGGAAACTGGCCGCACACATCAGGTACTGCACAGCATCTCATTTGAAATTGGCAGTTGAATAGTCGAACGTTTTTCTTTTTCTGAGCATCTGTTACAGGGCAAATGACATTAATTCATCAATGTAATGGCCACCAAAACGGAACCAGACCTTTTAAGGCCTTCAGCTAGAATGAAAACCTTTTGCTTGTGATCACTCTGGGAAAAGAATAAGATCTCCAAAAATATTGTTACTATATTTAGGATTATGAGTTTTTGGATTGGTTAAATAAAATGGACCATATATACTGCTGGCCCTTTGTCATTGTTGATATATAGAAACATGTGCGCCATCATTTCATCTACTTGTAATGCCAAAATCTGTCTACCTCCTTTGGATAGATCCGTGCACACGCTAAGTACATGGGAATTCCTCTACTTGGTGATGAGGTGTATGGAGGCACAAAGAGCATGGCCTTGTCACTGCTTCGGCCAAGAACGCCCCCTGGTTATCACGACCAACTTTCAGAACTGGTTTCTGGACTAGAGAGGCCTTGTCTTCATGCTTTAGCCCTTGGGTAAGAAAATTTACTTCATCTTCAATATTTGGTATTTTAGAAATATAAAATGATATAGAATTTAAACTTTGCTTATACATTCCAGTTTCAAGCATCCACATACAGGAGAGAATATGAACTTTTCACGCCCACCACCGGCAGATTTCACTGAGATATTGTATCAGTTCCGTAAGGTTGGCTCAGAGAAGGTACTTTCCTGTTATATAGTATTTATGTTTCCAGTGTAGCGTGGGTTTAGTTGCAGATTCAATCGCGTTGGAGATTTGTCTGCATTAGGAATCAAGTCATCAACTTGGCTTGCATTTTCTTTGTAATTTTAACCCAGCCTTAGATACCTATTATTTTGCCCAACCAAGCACAAAAATCCAACATGAACGAAAATCTAGTTTACTCACTTTTGTTGGCTTACCTTCTGTGGTTAATGTTACTCCCTTTAGAAGTGAATCAACTCTAGGAACTTAGACCTACTAACTCTTTCTTCTGAAGAGGAACTTGACCTTATAAAATTGTGTAAATGTACAGCTTTTGTCCAAGGAACAATGAGGTTTCTTATAACAAGCTTGGGATGTCAAGATCATAGACAGAAACAGGAAAACAGAAAACGACAACAAACTCCAAATTCACACTAGGAGAAGATTTCATCAGCAAGGAAGATATCGTGATAATCAAAAGAAGATTTATGAGTTTCAAAGGCATTTCACCATAAAAGCCTTCACTGGTTTCTGATGGAATACTTGTCAACAAAAGGGAGGATCCGATCTACTGAAGTGATAATTTGATTTCCTGTTGAAGATGCTTTCTGGATGTGCATCTGGTATGTTTAATGAGATAATTATGTTGCATAGCTATACATGCATGAAGGATGCCGTTGTTAACTATCAAGATTTTACTACCACCGGTGCCATCTACTTTTGTCGGAGTTGGTATGTCTTCATTCTCATGTTGGTTCAAGACGAGCCGCATGAGCTTTCTAATGGGATATATTCCCCTTAAATCTTAAGGATGAAAGAAAAAATAAAGATGTACATACCATGTAAAGTCCCGAGTATGAACTTGTCTTTCCATTCATTTCCCCACAAGAAACTCTAGTCTATGTTCGGATTTGAATTTTTGCGAAGTCTTAGTCCAATCAGAAGGGATGAAAATTATAATAGAAGATGATAAAAATTGTCTATGAAATTTTAATTGAGATTAGTTAGAATAATGTATTTCCAAACTTCATTAATTCCCGTACTTATTAATTTAATTTTATTATTTTCCTACAGGATTCTATCCTTCTCTTACTAAATTAAGTATGAGGTACGAAATGGGGCTGTCTGATCGGGCTTTGGGATGAATTGTCAACTGTGGGCGTTCCAGTTTTTCTTTCCAAAATTGACTCAAGAGGATATCAAGACGCACACACACACACAGCCGTCCCATATTTACGAATTACGAGAGGGACTCTGACTGGGCAAGCTGAGATAGTTGGCCCAGCTACTCTGCACCCGGCCGTCCCATGTTTATGAATTACAAGGCGGACTCAGCCCCGCCCATAAGCTATTCTTACTCCATGTGAAATTACAATGTAAGTTCACTATCTGTAAATAGAGTAAACGCTGTTTTTGTTTATAATTCCAAATTAGGCACAAAATAGTTCCTTTTTTCATCCATACGAACTCTTATGAAGGGAAGGAAACTTTTAAAAATAAAAAATCGGATTAACAACACAGAACTTAAATTCCTAAATAATTTATTCTAAGAAAATCTCGAAGTGACTATAAGTAGCTCTCATCAAAAGAGAGAGATATATAGATACACACGCACATAATGTTAAATTTTGTTGTTGACCACCTAAAGAATAAAAGATTTATTTGGTGCGTTGAAAAAATATTTTAAAGTTACAAATGGCTAATGTAGAACTGTACAACAGATGTAGAATTAGGTACCAGCTGAGTTAGTAGGACAACTAGTTGAAGTGAGTCATACATTTAGCTGATGTCAACAATAGTCAATATTGGCGCATACAAGAACGATTTTAGTTAGTACGACACTTGGAAACTGATGCCATGCATTAAATTACTTGGTTTAGCAAAATAGTTCATAGTTAGCCCCAACATGTTAACTTGTAATGAATCATAAATCCCTCAAAAACGCAGCATTCCCATTTCTATTTTCCAGGATATGGAACAAAACTGACAACCTGGATTATTTTCTTCCATTGCAAAAATCATATTAGTTGAGTTATAAAAAGTTACAGGGTAGCACTGGTATAGAAGAACATTTCTGAATCACATTTACCTTTTTTTTCCCTCCTCCACTTTCCTTTGTCCTGTATTCTTGTATCCTGCACATAGAAATAAATCAATGTAGTATCCAGAAATGCATTTAGCTGGAGAATAGTTCTAAGTAAATCGGATTACTAAAAAGAGGGTCGAAAAAGAGGCGAAAGTGATTCTCCAATAACCAAATACTTTTGTTTGTAAATACTGATTCCACCCACAAATCCACTTTCTTTGTACAAGTTTTAGTTCTTAACAAGAATGCTATATGTTGCTGATCATATGTTTTTTTAAAAAATAAATTTTGCTGATTTAATATTATGACATGAATATACCAAACTACTCGTAATGCATAAATTATGAGATCTCATTGATACAAAGTCAATCCTAATAGACTTATAGGAGGGTTCTATTCACATGCATCCAGTAGAAATTGGACCTACAAAAACCCATCAAGAACCACCATACGTGACAAGAAAAGGAATTCAGGCAGAAGCAAGGACAGAAGTGAGAATATCGGTGTTTGCCTATACCAGGTGTTGGATTAGCCTTCCATGATTCCATATCCTATATTGCTTTTCTATCCAAATCACCACAAACTCTTTTTTACTCAGTTATCCACCTACACACTTCGAGAGTTTTAGTAGTTGTTGAGGTAGGTTGCATCTGCAAGAGATATATAGTCTTGGATCACCAAATAACCAAACATTGGTTAACAAAGATGCAGTATTTGTCTCACGGATTATCACAGTAATTTTAAATGCATGGAAATGCCATGTTACCATTAACATTTTGATTAATTTAAGATTATTGTGTATGGTTATTACAATTTTGACACTGCATATACAGTCCATATATATTGTATATATGTGTACAATGTATATGTAACTCAATATATATATGTTATACACTATAACACCGTCTAAATTATATAATAGTGGTGATTTTTTCTACTTTCCAAGAGTTGTTTTTAAAAACTTAATAAGCACTTTTATCTGTTATGTTTAGAGATCACGAACACTAGAGTATGATGCTTAAATCTGCTTATAACAAGTGATCCTGAACACCACCCAAAGCTGAATGCAATATTCTTATTCTTTACCCCTAGCACTCCACCATGGGTTCCAAAAAAAAAGCAATATGATTACCATATATAAACATCTTTCATTACCATACGCCATGCATCCCACAACCATCAAATTTTCAATAGATAATCTTGAACACGGTTAAGATCGGTTGCCAAGACCTTTTGCATGCGTAGAACAAATAATTAAATAATTAATGAGGTAAATGAAACTGGACGAATTGCTTTGTAACTGAATTTGGAAAAAATCCCAATGCTGACATAAGTACGAAACATATGATAGCTGTTGTAGGCATACAGGAAGTACCTGTACACATTATCATCACAGCTACACCCCGTACTCATTGATATGCATCCACTTTGTAGCTGACCATTTGTTCCCTTTAATAACAGGGCAACTACCTATATCATCAATTAAGACAGATTATAATGCAGATTCTATGTTCATAACATGAAGTCAGATGACTAAAACTGATGGTACTGAGAAGAGGGAAGAAAGATCTTCAGAGTGAGTTTTACTAAGTCCAGTACACAACACAAAAGAAAGTCTAATCTTTTCCAAATGAAGTCTAAGACCAACTGCGTAATAATTCTCAAACTGCAGCAAAAATCTATAACTTGGCCAAAAAAAGGAAGAATAGTTACTAACCATGCAGGCTTGATGGATCAACTGTGGCATCAGGCCTCGTGCTCCAGAAGAGCAAAGCATTGCCCATTTTTGGCTTCAAAGCAAGCCCTCTTTTACCACATTCAGACAATTCATTCCACCATGGTACAGAACTGATATTTACATTGGCAACAGGAAAAACTGTTTCACCCCCTTCTTCCACATCCGACCTACATTTGGTGGAAGATATTAAATGAGTTCAGAAAACAAGAATTAGTTCAAACATAATTGAGGTGTTAACCACATCCAAAATGTAACGGAGTAAATACTCACAGATACATAAGCATGGTGGCAGTCCGTTGACCTCCATGTTTGACATTGAAATTGTCCAGGAAGTAATCAAAATGTGGTTCATACTTCTGACCAACTTCATAGTGGAGAATTTGAAGTCCTTCTCCATGCTCTGCAGATTGTATGGTTAGCTTAAACAGGCAGACAACAACTATTTTGTTTTGGAATACAAGCAACTGAGAGAATGCTACAAAAACAGACACAAAACTAGGATCCGCAGCGATTTATGGATAGCAAATAAGATGTAACAGGAAACAACCTTGTGAAACAAAGTATGTAAAACCTTCAATTTTACAAAAGACGAAATAGTTCATGTCATCTAATCAGAAATTTCTAATTAAAGAAATGGAACTCTCAACAGTTGTTTGTTGCCTGCATGTCTTACCCATTACTAGTTTAAAAATATAACCACCAATTCAAAAATTTCTCATGAACAATCTTTATGTGGGAGAATAATCTAAGTACAAGCAAGGCATACAAATGGTCCTATCACCCATTTACCAAAAAGATGGCATGATCATAGCGCTTCATAATCTGTTTGAAGATTTGCAGCCTCAAAAATCAAAATCATAATAATAAAATGTAAGATTTTTAAACTCTTTTCATATCATAAATGGAAATATTGAGAATAATTAATAAGAGGTGCCAGAAATTGCTTCCAAATTTTATAAGTCACAGGCCAGTGACATAGAGAAAAGTTCTGAAAGAAAAAACTGTCAATTTCTAATGAGAACAATAATGCACGTCAAGGAACAGATGATTAAAAACTGTGTTGCATAATGCATGCTGGAGTTTTCTTTTGTAACCAGCAGAAAACCAGGCCTGAACCTTCAGGCACAAGCTAGAATGCAGAGTGTTAAAAAGAAGTACATGGAGACAAATTTGGATAGTTCCTTATGAGTTTAAAAGCTCACACCTACAGGAATAAAACCGAAATCTGCAATCCTTTTTTCAATGTTCCTTACAACCTTATCTCTTCCTCTCGTAAAAAACATACCAGAGCTTGTACGAACCCTGCAGAGAAGTGATTTCATGAGTGTTGCAAAGTACACCAGATTCACAGTTTATAAATAAGTAAATCTTCAAATAATTGATGATATGATCATCCTTTCGGAGGAATATAATATACAATTGGAAGGGTAATAGGATGACAGGAAACACAAACCTGCTATCTTTACTCTGACCAGTTTCGTTATCCACTACAGTTGATTTTTTCATATAAGGTTTTGCAAGCTTTATTAAGTACTCACACTCTTCCTTGGACTGTTCAAATAAGTAGCAGTTAAAATTTTAATTTTTCCCCAATTTAACATGTATAAAACAAATTCTGCTAATGCGTCAAAAGATCCTTGTATAAAAATCACGAAGATGATTTCTAGTTCATCCCAACAATACACAACTTAGAAGTAACCAAGTGTAAGTCTTGGTTTTTGTGACACACTTGATCAAATGTCAAATAGATTAAGCTTAACTGTAATAGACATTTTTTATAAACATAGAAGGCACAGAGTGCCATGCACAGCCGGCAAAAAAAAAAAACATAAAATGCACAAGATTCTGGCTTCTTGGATGTGAGTACATACAAACAATGGCCAAGATGAGAAAGTACGGACACAGGTTTCTGCAGAAAGGAACTAAAGAACTTCCAAGACCAATGCATCTCAAGAGTAGTCCATGAAACCAAATTCTCAATAATTCAAGGGAGTGAAAATTAATTGTTGTACCATGATTAACAAGGAACAAATATAAAATATCATTTTCACAATCTCATCATTTAAGGACCTTACATGCTTCCATTTAACTACATATAGCCATTCTATTAGCTAACACTGTCGTGCAGGATGTGTTTTAGCAGAAAGGAAAACCACTTACCAATTTCTTTGCCTTTTAGGATTCTATTTCTTTTACTATTCTACTTCCCTAGCATCAATGACCACAAACAATAAGGCTATGTTTGGAAAAAATAAAAAAGCTTCTTATGAAATTTATTTGCAAATCCACATTTATTTTTTACTAGATGGTATAAAATAACGAGAGTCTTGCCTAAATATTTTGTTGCGATTCATATCAAGTTCTAGTCTTCCCTAAATATTTTGTTGTAATTCGTATCAAGTTTCATAGCTAATAGAAATAATAAATTTTAGATTCTACTGATTTTGACATAATTTATATAGAGTTAGTTAAGAACTGAAATAGTAACTTCTATTCTATCAATTTTGATTTAATTTAAAAGATATGATTCTAATTTAAGGTAAAATCCCATTCATTCTCAATATTTCTATCACTTTGGTATACCTTACACATCCTATAAACTAAACTGAGCTTAGTATTTTTATATGAATTCCAAGTCAATTCTGGAGTTGATCCAAATGAAAAACTAAATGAAAGCTAAAAATAGAAATAATTACTAACCAAGAAATTATGATAAAGGAAAGCTCTGGGCTCCCAGGAAATCACTTCCGTCCATTGCTCTCCTCTGCTTCCCATCCCCTCATCTCTTCAACAGGATCAGACAAAAAATATGAAAAAACAAATGAAGAAATCATCTTACATTGAAACCGATAAAAAAATCAGTACAACTCCATACCTTTCAACGGCCATACGCCTAAAGGAAGTAAGTTCGTTGGGCGTTGAGTCATCGCTGCTCATAGGGAGAGAGTAAATTCCGAGAGCCAAAAGCATGAAGATAACAACTGTTAACACAAACAACATTGACAAAACCAGAGTCCATGTCGAGAACTTCTTCCCTTGAAACCGAGGGTACCTCGCTTTCGCCATTGCTGAACCAGCCGAAATCCCTAAAGCCTAAAAGATTTATAAAAGAAGCCAAAATCGGAGTCTGATAGGACGGATTTCTTGATCGAGTAACAATGTATTATCCTCCTCCTCGCAATTTCCTCTGTGAAAGTCAAGGGATCACTGTCTTGGACTCTTCTAAAACCTCGTGCGATTCTCGAGAGCGTCTGCAAATATATATATATATATATTTGTTCTCAAGATGTGTGACCGACTTACGAAAAGACGAAAATACCCTTTTTTTCCTGCGTGAATTGACAAGAGCATGAAGGTGAGCGGGTAATCGGTGGGGATATTTTTGTCATTTGGAAGGAGCTCGTGGTTTGGTTTTCTGGTCTGTCAGCCGTTGGCGGGCAGCACAAGGTTTTGATTTTCTGAGATAGGAAGTCAAATTTTTATTTTCTGGTTTTTTACATGATTTGATTCCTAATTAGGAAAAGGAAATCGGTCAAGCTTTACAATCAGATCTCATGGAATCCTTCGTTGATTGAAGGATTTTCAATATCCTACGGCACGCTCTAATTTTGTCAAGAAAAAACTGTTCATAGAGCGTCAAGTAATCCTTCTTCTCCTTTTGAAGTAAATGTAATAAATTTGAATTTCATTCGAATTTAATTTCATGAAAAATTTGGAATATCATAATCAAATTTAAACTTAAATGTTTTGATGTGTTAATTTTGTAATTATGATTAATTAAATCTTAGATTATCAAATACCATATTATTTTCACCCCAAAATCAAGTCTACCAAAAATCTTTCAGAAGTAGCCGAGCACCAGTTGGGCCAGAAGGCCCAAATTACGCTAAATACACTTCGTACGCTGAAACGTACCACGGCGCCGTTTAACACCTATTGCCGTACTTCTTTCCCACTTCCCAGTTCTCTCTCTCTCCTTACCTAGCTTTCTCTACTTTCCCCCACAGGCTGCAGCCAGTAAAGAAGAAGAAGAAGAAGAAGACAAGCGAAGGAGTCTTCCATTAATGGCCTTAATTAAGTCAAAACTCCGTTTACCGCATTGTCTTTATCCTCACTCTCAATTTTTCCTTAAACCCTACTCGTCTTCTCTATCCCTACTTGACGAAGAAGCGGATGTTGATAAACTCGACTCCTCAACACAAGACGCCTCACCTTCGGAATTCCTAATCGCCGACCAATTCCACTCTCTAATCAAAGACCACTACCGTAAAAACCCTAACCCCACCCCGCCAAACCCTAGTCTCAACATCCCCTCTCTCTCCCTCGACTTCTCCCAAATCCCTAACGCCACTTCCATTTCTCCCTCCATAGTACGCCGCGTGATCGAGAAGTGCGGTGGGGTCCGCCATGGCATACCCTTCATCCAAGCCCTAGCTTTCTTCAATTGGGCCACTTCTCGCGATGGGTTCGCTCACTCTCCTGAGCCGTACAACGAAATGATCGACCTCGCCGGAAAGGTTAGGCAGTTCGACTTGGCTTGGCACTTAATTGATTTAATGAAAACCGGAAATGTGGAAATCACGATTGAGACCTTCTCGATCCTTGTTAGGCGTTACGTGAGGGCCGGAATGGCTGCAGAGGCGGTGCACGCTTTTAATCGTATGGAAGATTATGGTTGCGTCCCTGATAAGATTGCGTTTTCCATTGTGATTGGCATGTTGTGTCGGAAGAGACGAGCCAGTGAAGCTCAGTCGTTTTTTGATAGCTTAAAGGACAGGTTTGAGCCCGATGTTGTTGTGTACACAAGCTTGGTCCATGGATGGTGTCGGGCTGGTAATATACCCGAGGCAGAGAAGGTATTTAGGGAGATGAAGATGTCTGGGATTAAGCCCAATGTGTATACTTACAGTGTTGTGATTGATGCACTCTGTAGATGTGGGCAGATCACAAGAGCCCACGATGTCTTTGCGGACATGCTTGATGCTGGCTGTGAGCCAAATTCAGTTACTTTCAACAATTTGATGAGGGTTCATGTTAAGGCGGGGAGGACGGAGAAAGTTCTGCAAGTTTATAATCAGATGAGAAAGCTTGGATGCAATGCAGATACGGTCACTTATAACTTTCTTATTGAGACTCATTGTGGCCAAGACAGTCTGGATGATGCCGTTAAGGTGCTTAACACAATGGTTAAGAAAGGCTGTAACCCAAATGCTTCTACCTTCAATACGATATTCAGGTGCATTGCAAAGTTGAAGGATGTTAATGCTGCTCACAGGATGTATACTAAAATGAATGCTTTGAAATGTGAAGCTAATACAGTGACTTACAATGTATTGATGCGGATGTTTGCTGAGTCGAGATCGACTGATATGGTTCTCAAGCTAAAGAAGGAAATGGACGAGAGAGAAGTTGAGCCTAATGTAAACACTTATCGAATTTTGATTACAATGTACTGTGGGATGGGTCATTGGAAAAATGCTCACAAGTTATTTAGGGAGATGGTTGAAGAGAAATGCTTAAAACCCAGTCTCCATATGTATGAGACGGTGCTGAAACTGCTAAGGGAAGCCGGCCAGTTAAAGAAACATGAGGAGCTGGTGGAAAAGATGGTGGATAAGGGATTTGTTACTCGCCCAGTTTAGATTTAGCTATAGCTTTTGTATATTTGACTTGTGGGAGGAGTACATGCCAGGAATTCTAATTAACTTGAGCATATTACCTTCTGCATGTTTCCATCCCCTCTTCTCATTGTTCTTTTTGGGTCTCACCTAGCAATATAACATACAGCTTTTTGATATCCACAGTCCTGACATGTAGTGTTGGGTCCGGCGACTGGCAAGGCTTCAATTTGACTCAGAGCCTAACCATGCCGGTGGCTCATCATTAGAGTTATTTAGTACTGAGGATTTGGTATGCTAACTTATTGCAACTAATTGTTTTCTGAAAAGAATTAAGGATAAAAATGAAAAGGCTGAAAGAATTAAGGATCAAAATTCTAAAATGAACGGTCTAGATTTTCCTTTTCTGTTTAAAGGTTGAGGAGAGTTGGTGGTCTCTCACGATTTTAGAGACCACTCTCATCCTCTTTTCATTTTCCCCTGTGTGTATGGATTCCCAAGGTTTCATTCATTAAGTACAGCAGTAGAAAATTAATGAGCATTAAATGCTCTCTACCCGATTAAGTTTTTTTTTATGGTATAGGAGTAATGCCTATAATAAGCACTGATTTTTTTAATTTCTATATCACAATATTATCCTATTGCTTAATAGCAAACTCTAATACAAATATGTTGACACTCTTAAACTCATACCAGCCTGAAATGCAACTTGTCACAACCACACTTGATGGATCCAACTACTTGTCTTGGAGCCGAGCCATGGTGATCGCATTGAGAGCCAAAGACAAGCTCGCCCTCGTCGATGGCAGATGCAAAAAGTTCAAACCTAATGCAGCAGAATATGAACAATGGCACAAAACAGACAGCATGGTAGTGTCGTGGATTCTGAACTCGATGAACAAAGAACTCGCTAGCGCCTTTCTGTTCACCACATCCTCTTTTCATTTTCTCCTGTGTGTGTATATATTCCCGATAAATACAACAGCAGCAGCAGAAAATTAACGAGCATTAAATGCTCTCTACCCGGTTAAATTTTTTTTTACATTGTCTGAAAATAGCCAGGGTTTTAGTTTGATTGTCCAGAAAAATGGTGGATGAAGCTTCCAAAAATCAATACGCGAATCATTCACCTGACTTAATCACACGATAACAGCATGAATTAGGAAACAATACGATCTATCCAAAATCTTGTAGCTTGGACTCCCCTGTGATTCAGTTCCATCTTAAAATGATGTTTAGCCTATCTATTTGTTAGAGTTGGCAATTTAATTATGTTCTAAACAGCTTTGGTCTAAATCTTCGAACTGGGTTTTTTCGTTTAAAAGCTAATATCTTATATACTATTATCCACTTTCATCTTCGACGTGTAAAAGATCAAACAAATGTTTTGTTTCGAATGGACCGGAAACAAAACAAAGTTGTGATCTCAGTTCCAGAGTTCTGTCGCCGGCGTTTATTACGTGTACGTAGAAAATGGATACAAACATCATACGTATTTAAAATCCATATTCATTAACATCATGTGTTTTTGCATTGCGGTGTATGCGTTTGACCTGCTCATTATTCAATATACAATAAGCCTACTAAAATGAAGAATGTGTACAAGCCAACCACAAGTATAATGGTTTAATAATATCAATCCAGCGCCTTGAAGTTTGAACTCTTCCAATTTAAACGCTGCAATTGGAAATCTGGGGAGCACAGTGACTAATTTGATAAAATTATCGCTAGCTAAATATAAAGTCAACAAGATAATTGTCTCAACCATCCATCAATTAAAAAAAATATACACCTATATGATTAATTTTTTTATTAAGGCTAATTATTATTGTTTATAATAAATAAGTCGACGGCTAAATAAAATTAATATAATATAAAGTCCAAGTAGATAATAATCTCGAGTGGCAAATGGCACGAAGCCGATAAACAATATTGTATTCTTTGTTGCTTTTAAGTTTTATTTTCTTGATTTTGACCTTGATTCAGGAAAGTTATAAATAATATAAGCACTATTAATTTTAGTAATTAAATGGATGATCCACTAATCTAATGTTTTATTTTTTTCATCACCTCATAACGATTGAAACTAACTAAAATGACATTCGAAATAATAAATAATCGTTATAAAAAAATATATATACATTGATGGAGTGAGTAACCTTAAAGTAAATTATAAAATTATTATATTTTAAGATAATTAAAGTATAATAATAAAAATAGTTATCAATGCATTCAATTATTATTAATGTATTTTACATGTTCTACCATACATAAAAGGAGTACAAATTCTCTTTTCATGTGAATATTACATCATATAAAATTTTAAAATTTTTGGGCGTAATAGTTGAATAAAGAGAATAAGCGAGTCAAATAATTAAATATATTATCAAAGAATATTTCAATCAAGTTATGGTTGCATCATCTCCGAATAATATGTAACTTTAAATTTTTATTATTTTTTTTCTTTAAAATATGTTGAATTTAATAAAAATAACTTTCGTATCAAATATTAGTACTGAGAGATTTCTTTTTTCTTTTTTATTTCTTCACTATTTTTTTTCTATTTAGTTTCACCCTACCATCAAATATATAGTTTTTTACTTACTAATAAAAAATAAAAAATTATTATATTAGTTTCTAATTATTTATCAAGTCACAATTTTATTTTTGCGATTTAGTCTTAAATTTTTATAAAATTATTTTTAATTCATAATATTTTTATGTAGCTATAAAAATTATGACATAACATAACAAAAATTCTTTTTATTTACATTTTTTCAATAAATTTGAAATAATTGTAAGACCATGATAATATATATATATATATTTGACGTAACTCACCAACCAAGCACAAATGAAACTATCGATGATTTAAATTAAATTATAATATTGTTTTAGAAATTAAATTATTACACGTTAATCACGAGGTTAATGTGAATAGTATTTTCTATATACATCAATTATGCTATATATACATATATATATATATATATGTTTGACTTATGATGCGATATATATTAAGTATACACACTTTTGGAATTCTTCTCTAATTTTATTGGTCATTAGTGGTTACTTTAAAAATTAATTAATTAATTAATAATAATGTAGTAAAACATGATAATCCCAAATAAATAGGATTATGTAAGTGATTAAAAAAATTATCTTTGGACAATTATTAGGAGCCTTATCGGGACTCGTACTAATTAGCATGCCAATTAAATCTTGATTTGCTTTGATTATTGGTTAATTACACTTTGAACACAGAGGGAGAATTGTGGGCTACAAGACGGAAACCGGCGAATTGAACTTTTCAGGCTCATCATCCACTCTGACCGAGCCTTCTCACCCACTTACTTTCTGTTTTAAATGGTCAAAGATCCTTCCCCCTTGTACCATCCAATCATTTTCCTCTTTTGTCTTCTCAAATAAAAATGTATTTATATATATATATATACATACAAGTGGTAGTTGGTTGCAGATATAATCACCGAGAGATTTACAAGGTTGATCGGATGACAATGGAGAAACAGGCGAAGCCCAGGAACAATTTCTTGAAATTACTGCCGAAAGCAGCGGCAGCAGTCAGATTTCAGAATCCACCCTTCAGCCCTGGAAGAGACAACATAATGACCAAGCTAAAACCTCACGCCGCCGCCAACAACAAAGGATTTTCCGGTCACTCTGTTTGTTTAATTCCCCACGAAGCTCGAATTAGGAAAGAAAAGAACGAGAGCTTCGGGGCGCAAGAACCCACCTCGCCCAAAGTGTCTTGCATGGGCCACGTCAAGCAGAAGAAGAAGAATATAGAACGCACCGTTTCGCTCCCTCAAGATCGACCCAAGCCTGCCATGCTGTCTCCTCGCATGGTGAAAAAACACGCGTCGAAGATAAAGAAAATGTTTAGCAGCAAAAAGCTTGGGAAGAAGTCAAACTCCGTTGACGATGGCAAGAAGCCAACACTGGTTGATAGGGCGCCGCGTTTGGGCCAGATGAAGCGATTTTCCAGTGGGCGCGATGCTTTTGCCAGCTTCGATTGGACGGCTCAGGTTGCACCCGAAGAAGCCGATCATGATCATCATCGGAATTCTAACTCGGAGGAAGACAGTGATAGAGGAGAAGAAGAGGAGGCGGAGACGATTATTCCTTTCTCGGCTCCAATAATAATGGGCGGACAGATTGCTTTGCAGCCAAGGAAAGAAGTGAACATATGGCAGAGAAGAACGATAAACCCACCAAGGCCTCTCCGCATAATCTGAATAAGTCAATGATCGGAGCAAAATGATGATCTTCTTTTATGAATGATTCCAATATGAAATTGGTGTAATATGTTGAATGATTTTATTGTAAATAGATATGGTTCATTAGTTAAATTCCCTTAGTTTCAAATTCATATATTATTGCTTCTTCACAAATCATAATTAATTTCATTGCCTGCAAATTAGTTTCAGTTGATATTTTCCAAGAAGTTATAATGCTGTAAACTACTTGCTAGGAAGATAATATCAAGTGGATACACAATTTTGGTTTTGTTTTCTTCTAAGTCTAGTCAATACTATTAAATTAAGTTTATGGGTAGCAATCACTTCTGAAGGAATCTCCAACCTAATTATTCACACACACATATATATATATATATATAAGGAGAGAGAGACAGAGAGAGATGTCATATATAGAAGAAAGCAAATTAGATGATTGTTTTGGTTAATGGGTTACAGATGTCAAAATTCAAAAGTCCCACAAATGAGCTTTTGGCAGCCCATTTTGCTAACTCATGGGCTTGTGAGTTACATGTTTTAGGAATCCATACCCATGAAATATTTTAGCACTGGAGTAACGTTTTTCAGCTGTGTGATGGTAGGTTCATTGCAAAAAAATCTGTGATACAGAGGAAGAAGACAACTTAACTTGTAAGTTTTATTAATACCAGCATTATAATTACTTTGACACCGCCGTGAAAGTACAAAAGATGATGAATACTAAAGATAATTGGGACCAAAGTCCTTCCATAAGTTGATCAGGACATTTATGAATTATCCTAATCATCATAATTAGCCAGTGTCTGTGTATCTCAGTTTCATTTTGTTTCAAAACCAGAAAATACATATGTTTAATCTTAAGTTACACGAACACCTTGGTACCTAAGAATCTCCCCAATAAGCTCACCCTTGCCAGACCCGACATACCTCCCGCATATCTCACCATCCCTGATGAACAAAAACGTCGGCACTTCCACCACATCCATATCCTTCAAGAACTGCATGCAGCTAGCGTTCTCATCACCGTTCATTCTCGCGAACACCACCGTGTCCATCTGCCTAGACAGTTTTACCACCGTCGGATACACCTTCACGCATGGCCCACAATGCTTCAACCCCACATCCAGAACAATCAGCTTGTGGTCAGCCTTGTGATCTTCAATCAACTTCTCCACACCCTCCTTGTTGTGTAGCTGCACTACCTCAGAATGGTTGTCACCGTAGTACAGCACATCGCCGAACAGCTGATCTGGTCCGATACCTTCTTCTTCGTGGATTTTCTCCATGCTCTTGTAGAAGCTGAAGTGGGGGACTTGCTCAATTTTCTCCCGTGCGCACAGTTCTCTTGTTTTCTCTGACTCGTCGCCCATCACCAGAAGAAACTCCACGTCGCTGCAAGTCCTGCTAAGTTCCACCATGAAAGGGTAGATTTGGCTGCTGTGGTAACTGTGGCTAGCGGCGTACTCCACCACAACCAGCTTGTTTTTCGCCATTCTCAAAGCTTCGTCAAATTCTTCTATGCTGTGAACTTTCTGCACCCTCTCATCACTCGGCGCAGATTTCTTCGTTCCAGGTGCAGCTGTGGCCTTTGTAATAAACTGGGCTGATCTGTTTGTTTCTAGCCTTGTTGCAGGACGAATGGTTTTACCAAAAACAAAGTGAGAGGTGCGAGGGGAAAGAGAAATTAACTTATTAGTGGAGGGTAGAAGAGAAGAAGGAGGATTAGATAAGAAATTAGTGATTGTAGCCATAAGTTAAGAGCAGGGAAAGTTGGGCACAGGCTGCAGATCAGAGGAAAGAAGAAGAAGACGAGGAGTGGCTTGGGAATTATCAGGAAAGATCCGCGGCCGAATAAGGCCGTCCACTGATCTTATTTTGTGGCTGGTGTTATCTTGGGTTAAGATTTTTTTCCCCATGTTTGAATCTAATTGTTTCATTACAAGATTAGAGGAAGCTTTCAGAGCCCACATTTCAGCCCAGTAAGAGTCACACCATGAAGGTCGAGACAAGGAAGCCCAGAACCAGAGCTTCCATGCCCAACAACCCACCTCGACGGGAGTATATATATATATATATATATATTTTTTTTAAAAAAAAAACTCCTTGCAATTAATCAGTTAATATTATTAGAAATAATAAAAATTCAATTCAACAGTAAATTCTTAATTTTATTTAAAATTTGAAATAGATTTTCATATGAAAATTTTATATTTTAAGATATAAATTAAATGTAAATTAATATTTTATTTTCAAGTTTTATTTAATTATAAATTAGGAATAAATATTAGAATTTTACAATATAAGTTGAAGGGGAACAGATTGGTTCGAGGCGCCTGAACGGAAAATATAATATATATATATATATATACACACACACACACGCACGAGACACCGAGGGTGAGGCAAACGTTTCAATTCCCTGGAGCAAGAGTGGGGAAGAGAGAGAAGCCGCTGAGGAAGAAGACAACCGCCCGAGAGTGAGGAAGAGACTGAGAGAGAGAGAGAGAGAGAGAGAGAGAGAGAGCTGCAGCTTCGTGTAAAAAGAACACGAACACAGACAAAGAACTGCTGTTGCACCAACAGTCGTTGCAGGAAAGGAGGATCGGATGCGCATGTAAGAATGGGCCTCGGTTGCAGCTTCAGGGAGGGAATGTCTTGAGGAACTTTCTGTAGATTTCGGAGAGATTTTGGGGAGACTGGGGACTTGGGGAACTTTGGAGGAGGAAAAATCAGGAGGAGAGAGCGCTTTGGGAGCTTTTCTGGAGGAAAAGGGGAAGCTTTTCTGGGAAAATCAGAGAAAAAGCCGAGGCCAAGAAGAGAGAAAGACGCGAGCTTTGGAACCATGGAGAGGAATCAATGATTAGGAGTTAGACTAAGAGGTTGCAAGAAAGACTTATCTGCAAGCGCCACAATCTTTGGTTTTCTTTCGGCAAGCAGCATCGAGAATCAAGGCTTATAGTTGTAAGATCCCTTTGTTATAGTCTTTTGATATGTAGTCCTTTCTTGAGATTATTGAAGATGACAACCGAATTGCTTCCTTTTGGGCACTGTTTAGTTCTTTTTCTTTTGAAGTTTTATCTGATTAATGGCCTTGCATGTTTTTGTTTTGGGAGTGATTATCTGGTATTCTGTAGGTTCTATATATTTTTTTATATTTCTCATTCCTCAATGGCTTTGAGTAGTTCTACGCTAACTAGTTGAGCTGTACCTAATGTGTGAAAATCCGTATTTCAAGATTTTTATGCCCTCTAGTTGTTTGATAAATTTTTTTGAAGAAGTTTGGCTTCCTCTACCTAGATGTCCTGTTTTAATTAAGTTTCTTAGGGGTCAAACATATAGGTAGTAAACATGATTGATTGGTGTAACTGATGTTTTACGGTAGAATAACCCCGTACTTGGAAACTGTTTGGTGGAATGCATGAAGGATAAACATGAAGTTGGTTAAACAGTCATGTGGCTTTTAGGTCCGAATTGCTTGGTTGCCTATGATGTAAGGGCCTTTTTATGGTGCTGCAAATTCCCTTTTTCAATCATGCGCATATTTTGGTTTTATGCGAGCTTTTGTCTGAGATTTATTTCTATTTGATTTTGCATCATACAGGTTAACATGAACATTTTAAACATGTTTATTGGTGTGAATGATGCTTTACCTTAAGAGTGATCCCTTTCTTAAAATTGTTGGGTGGAGTGCTTGAACAAAACAGTATCGGAGAGAAAATTTGTAAGCATGAAAGATGAAATTGATTAAATAGTCCTCTGGATTTTGGGTGGGTGTTGCTTGATTGCCTATGATGTAACAGTCGTTTAATGGCAACATGAAGTTCCATTTTCTTCACCATGCACGGATTTTGTCGTATTTGAATTTTTGTCGTATATACATTTAATTCTCTTTTGTTTCACATCCTACAGGTTACCATGGATATTTTAACATGATTGATTGGTGTGACCGATGTTTTATGGTTGAATGATTCTGTACATGAAATTGTTTGGTAGAATGCTTGAATAGAAAAATATTAGGTAGAAAAATGTCAGGAATCTTTGACTGTGTACCCTAGTGACCGTATATGTTATCAGAAAGGGAGAGAATAGATGAGAAAAATAGGATGGAGGAGGAGAAGAGGGAATACTTGCTTGAATTTTGAAGATAGATAGGTTATTTTATTAGTAATCATCATAACTGACAAAATCAGGTCAAAGACTTATATATACCCCTTTTACCAAAAATTTGGTTGGAATCCAACAAAAGTTTGGTAAAATATAAACAAAATGGAGAGAAAAAAGAAACCCCAGCCAGCTGCGGTGTAAAGAAACCTTAGTTGAGTGTGGGTTGAGACTTCTTATTATATCCTCTTAATCCTTAATCTTGCCACGTCAGGTTAGTTGAGTGTGGGTCAAGATGCAAATGGAGAATGACTTGTGTGGATTATTGAAGCATCTAGCATTTTCTTTACTTGCTGTTCAGTCTGCTTTTTCTGAAAGTGTTGGTACCTTCGTAAGAGCTTTTGAAGGGTAAGAAGATGATAATGGATTCGATTTAATTAATAATCGATGGTTTCAGGCTTTGGGATTTTTGTTATTGGGTCATGCTTTGTACTCTATGGAGGATTTAAGGAATCTTATTGACTTATTAATAGATATGTAAATATTTTGTATATGGATCTGCACTCCCTTGATGTCATTGTTAATAGTATTTTTGATCTGTTTATTTAAAAATTATCTTTTTTGTCTTTTCCCATAATAATATTTACTTTTCATCCCAAATGATCCCTTTGCCAATGGATCCTTTCTGAGGTATGTTATGCCCTTTATAGGGAGATTTGAATTACAGGCATGTTACATGTGTCAATTCTTTAGTAAGTAGACTTTTATTTTTAAGCATCATCTAGGCACTGAGAAAGAGGTTATTACACTTAGCAGGACAGTTAGTTGTAGTTTGAGGCATTTGCTTGGTTGCATTTCAGGTCAAAACAAGTTACTTTGGCTTTAGTTTTCTCCATATCCAAGTTTGATTATAAAATTTTGGTAGTGAGTCCTCTCAGAAAGGCTCTTTCACCTTTCTACATGGATATTCAACACTTGTACTTTGTGATTCAATACTTCTTTCTCATGACACTTTGTCTTTCTGAACTAACTAAATCTGTTGCCCTATGTATTCAACCTTCAGTTTGAGACGCACCTCCAGAAAAGCTTCCACATATTGTCTTAATGGGCTTACTACTATTTTATTACAATAAGGTCACATAAAAAATTTTCTCAGTTCTTTTGGTAAAAGAGGAAATTTCATTAGAAGCAAGGAGAAAATACACAAACCAAAGGAGCATAAGCTATCCTCAAAAGAAAAAAAGAAACAACTAATAAAATAAACAGAGAAAATGCACCAGTGCTACCAAATAGCAACCCAATCGCTTCGTTAGTTGGATAAAGAAATTATCCTAAAGAAACCATGGGCTTTAGGTGAAGAGAAGCCAAAACACCAAATGTCATAAAATGAATGAGAGCATGCTCAGAATGTTCTCGTGGTTCTCTCCAACCAAAGGACCTGTAACCTTACAAAATTAGCCCCTCTCTAAGAGGATCTTTTGATCCTTACTCCACTGTAAACCACATAAAGAGATGAAGATTAGGGAGTGCTCAATGAACCTCATAAAGAAGATGACATTTTCTTATTTTTCTGTTCCTTTTCAACATTTAAATTGACATTTTTGCATTATTCGGATAATTTCAGATGAGTCTTTTGACGGATTCTCCAGTACATTCATCTAGTAGCGACGACTTTGCTGCATTTCTTGATGCAGAGCTGGAAGCTGATTCTCTTGAATCATCTCCAAATGATGAAGTTGAGGATGAAGCTGGCAACGAAAGGGAGAGGTAAGTTTTGTATAACTTTTTAATATTCTCTTGTAGTGTCCAAGATGGCAACTATGGGTGTTCCTGAAATAAGTAACTTAATCTTGGTTTTATGGAATAAAAATTGCACGTGAACATTTTCTTGGATAGAAAAGGAGTTAAAACTCTTCTTTCTTAGAAGAACCGTACAGCTTTATTGCTTCTTATAATTAGGTTGTAATTATATATGGATTTTTTTTCCGTTGGCTCTTTATGTTGAAGATCTCTCATTTAAAGAAAACTGAGGTGTTAAGGTTATGATTTGGGTAGGTAGAGTAGGTTACAATAATGATAGCTCGGATAAGTACCTGATATATTGTTTACAAAGGTAGTGGGATGTATAAAAAGATAACTATTACCTTTGAGCTAAAATAGTTAAAATATTAAGATAATTAGTATAGTAATCTCAAGATATATCAAAGAATATGTAAAGACATTTGTACTTGCTAATTATAAAAATTAGTATATCATATGTTCATAATTATTGATTCAATGATGAATAAAATAAAAAGAAGCATTGTGATAGTCAATAACATGAAACAAAAGACTGAAGAGGGGCTCACAGATAGCAAGCAGAAAATAAGCAAACGGCAAAGAGTGTGCTTAACTCTTTTGCTGTCTTTGGTTAGCTTTATATGTATTTTATTTTTGAAGTTCATATTCTTTTGTTATTTAAGTAAATAGGCTAATTAAGGAAGTCTAAATCATGATGGATAAGATTTTAGCCTAAGATCATGGTGGTAAGATTTTAGCCTTAAGTTATGGTGATCTTATTCTAGGGTTCAGGAAGAAGTTAACACATTGTTTCCTATTTATTTGTATTCAAATTTCAGCAACGGGAGGAGAAGAATTTCTCTAGAAAATATCTCTAACAAGCCCCAAACCCTAGTTTAACATATCTCATCCCGTGAGTAGATCCGAATTTTGGAACTATATCATCCATGATCACTGTAGTGCGAGGGGTTGATGGCAGTTGGCGTGGTTGGTCAGAGCCAGATGGGTCGAGTTGGTTGGCAGGGTTGAAAGTGGTTAGTGAGGAACGACACAGCTAGACCCAACCATTGTTAGTGATGATTGATGTCAACTGCTGAGGTCAAGTATTAGAGGGAATGTCAACAGTTAGTAAGGTCCATGGTGGCTGATTGGGGGTCAATTGCAGTTGGCTGTGACGGACAGGAGTCAATGACAGTAAATGTTCACTGATGACAGCAGAGGTGGTTGATGTTAATTTAATGACAATTACATTTCTGAATACTTTTAGGTTCTAACAGAACTATTTATGCTAGCAAATTTAGCTTATAGAGGAAAATACTATGTAGTTGAAATAATGCATACTGGTACTAGCCTATACACATGAATTATTTAGGACTCGTTGCCCACATTACCCTATTATGTTGACATATCCCTCAAATTCTAGTTGGATATATTGATTCCAACTTGAGTTGGGAAACTAAGTGTTTAAAACGACTAATATCATGAGTCTTGGTAGAAATGTGAAGCATCTAACTTAACAAGGATATAGAGACCAAGTTGAGCATACTTTGAGCAATATGATGATGGACGAAGGCAATTAATTTCGATATATTTAGTACGATCATAAAAGATATCATTGTGGGCAATCTGAACAACAATTTTTCTTTTCATGGTTTTTCTTTTCTTTTTATAGGTATTTCCTTTTTAACATTGGTCACAATTTTTTTTTTCTGCAGCAGTAAGGAATAGGTAATAAGTATAAAATTGGTCATTTTTTGCAGGAATGAAAGCTTGACTTTGAAAGTCTTCTTAGCATGTGATAATAAGTTTGGTGCATGTGATATAATGCTCCAGCTCAAGAGGAAGTGTTACATTATAGTATATTTTTCTTGTTATGTGATAACTATATATTAAGAATAGTTGATTGTGTATTTCGTCAAATATCATAACCTTATATATATAAGTTTTCTAAAATAGAAAAGGAAATAGACAATAAGTTACATAAGGTGTATTTTATTCTTATATTTTTTAACCTAATTTACATAAAATACACTCTTTTGAACACTCCCTCATGTTAAAGAATAAATCTTGTCTATTCTCAACTTGCCAATAATAGTCTAAAATGTTAGACTGTTCAAGCTTTTAGTCAACACATCTGCTAGTTATGAATTGATAGACATGACATATTAGGCTACTATAAAGTTTCTCTTTAATAAAGTGTCCATCGACTTTAATTCTGTCATGTCATACCAGATTGTATGCAATGTTTATGACTGACTTATTATAACAGTATAGGTGCATAGAGTTTTTCCACTTGATTTTTATATCTTATAAGTTTCTTTTGTCCATAGTAGTTCACATAACCTTGGGTCACTATTTGAAATTCTAATTCTGCACTTGATTTAGCAGCTACATTTTGCTTCTTACTCCTCCAGATAATTAGGTTACTCATAAGGAAAATACGGTAACCTATAGTAGATCTTTTATTTACCTTGCAGGATAAAAAGAATGAAGGTTGAAAAATTGGAAAAAATAGAGGATTCCCAGGGGTCAACCTTGCATGCAACACCAGACAATATCACAGGTATAGTTCTTTGATGCTAGTCCAGCAGCTTGTTGAAGCTTACTCTGTTTCTCCTCCTTGAACTGATGGAGCATTCTTTTCTAATGGTAAAATACTCAAGTTTTGGAGTTGGTAGGAAAAAATGGAAAAGAAAGAGGAATTGATTTCACATGCTTAATGTTTGTTTTTTCCGGAAATAAAAATGTGCTTAATGTTTGTTACTGCATGTTTGTGCATTTGCATGCATGTTCATGTCTGCTGCTTGCATTTTGTTCATTCTACGCGTGAGATATCTTCAGCCCATGAGCTTATATATAGATTAGGTAAAAACACATGAATGATAATTGTCTTTAGATATTTCTCTCAGAAAGAACACCTACCAGCTTGTGTAATTTTTATGTTGAAGTGTTTCTTCTGTGCGGCATAGACGTGTATATTTCTGTGTGTAACCTGTATTTTCTTAATTCTATGAAAGATGTTTTTCTTGTCCTATTCTCCTAAAAATATTTCTGAATATGCAAGAACTACTTCTATTGAAAACAAAATGGAACTCAAGTGCAAAGGTGATATCTGCATTAACTGTCCTTAAGTGTAGTATGTGTCTACATCAACTGTCACTCGTTGTACTTTGTTGACTAAGGGAGATTATCATGTGCAGAAGCATCCATAGAGAAGCCTACGTGTACTCATCCGGGCTCCTTCGGGAATATGTGCATCTGTTGTGGGCAAAGGTTGGAGGAGGAATCTGGTGTAACATTTGGGTACATACATAAGGTACTTACTCTTAAGTTGTCAGAAATTTTTGTATTCTGAATTTTAATTATTTTAGTCCTGAATTCTGAAGCACACTGGTTTGAGTAACTAAGATAGTTGTTGACATAGTAGTAATTCCTGATCGAAGATGAGTTGTAGTTAGGAATCAAGAGCATCCATTTTCTGTCACACTTTGACCCAATCCGATGGACTAAGATTGGGTATTGGCCATTTTGATCCTTTATTACCTTTGCAAAAATTCCTCTAAAAGTGTATGATTATTTATGCTGCTTGTACTTTATCAAATTTTACAACTGATAAGGACCAAATAACAACCATATTTTCCAGGGATTGAGGCTTGGAAATGATGAAATTGTTCGATTGCGGAACACTGACATGAAGTACTTATTGCGTCATAAAAAGCTCTATTTGGTTCTTGATTTAGACCATACATTACTTAATTCAACTACACTTTTACAAATGACAGCAGAGGAGGAATATTTAAAGAGCCAAACAGATTCTCTGCAAGGTACTGTTCTACTAAATTTTTTATGTGGTCCTGTTTTCAGTGCCTATTTTGTAAGTTCTGACACTTTTTTTCCTGTCTTTTCATATTCTAGGGATTTCTCTCACTACTATGCAGTCAATTAGCTGTATTATATTTGGTTAAATAGCAATCTTAGATTTTTTATTTTTAACTAGTGGCTTCATGAAATATTTGCATGATCTTGTATGTGTTTGATTTTGCCGAAAGTACATGACTGCTCTACTCCATATTTTTCGAATTTTAGGCCATAGTTTAATTATGCTTATATGTTCTTCCATATAAGAATTTGAAATAAAATCTTAATATCACATCTAAGGTTGTTTAGATAATACGCTAAAAGGACTCTTAACTCTCACATTGAATGAATGTTTAATTGCATCACACAATCATAAAGATCAAGAAAAATTCTCAAGAGCCTGCTCTTTAATAGCTGGACTTTGTCTCAGTAAAATGTTGTAAATTTATTTATACTGCTCCTTGAGTAACCTCTCGCAAGTAAGATTAGACTAACAATATATTAGGAAATACTGATGCGAAGAAGTTCATGTCATGATTGTCAGGAATGCAATATCAAGTTAGTTGGATTAGGAACAAATAAGGGAAGTTTGTTAATTAGGGTTTTGAGTTGTTAGTTAGGGTAGAATCTTCTTTTTTTTTCCCTGCAGTTCCATGTATTAGCACGACAGTGTACGACCTGGCAAATTTGTTATGCATGGCCTAGCACCTGTACTGTCCAGCTAGTGCCACTCATTGTATAGTCCTGTACCTTGTACCGGATTCCTAATGAAAAATCTAAAATTATTAGTCCTTCTCTACTTGTCTCTACTTCCTCCTTACAACCTCTTCTCTCTATTCCCTTTCTCACCTATCTTCTTCGCTTCCTCACTTGTCATTTCTCTCGGCAACCGTCACAAGGTCAGGACTAGGCAACACATGAGACAGAACTCTGACAACTTGGTACGGAGCCAGGTTGAACTTGGTGAAGTCATGTTATCTGTATCCAAGGTAGCGAAGAACAAAGGAAAGGCTCCAATGAGAGATAATTAAAGATTGACAAATGGAAAAATCTATGAGAGGATTAGAGCAAAGGATTCAAGACTTATGACTGAGGTTTACAGCACAATAGACATCTAACTGGCTGAAAACACCCTTTAACTGCAAAGCCTACTGGTCAAGACCATGCCGTTCTATGAGCAGACACCAGACCCCTTCAGCTCAAACCTTCTAGGGTGCAAGCCCAAGAACGTTCCTAACAACATAAAGGGCTATTACCAACTTCAAAGGGCAAAGAAGCCAGGAGTTCTAACCACCAATCACCTGACCATAAAACATTCCTAGAGTGGATATCCTAGTCTTTGAAGGAAGCATGGCTCAGGCGCTGCAATAAGTATTTCCAGCTGTATGGGGTGCCCGACGACCAAAAGGGTGGAGCTTGCTTCCTTGGTACTGGGGGACAAGTCCTATAGATGGTTCCAAGGATGGCAGTCACAACGTGGGAAACACTTGGAATGGGCAGTTTTTGAAGAGGAAATTTGCAGTAGGTTCGGAGACACCATGGTGGCTGATACCATGGAAGCGTTCAAGAAGCTTAGGCAGGGAGATTCACTAGCAGACTTCTTTCTACATTCTCCTTACAGTTCTCTTCCCTCAGATTCCCTTTCTCACACACCTTCTCTTTCTCACCCCTCATTCCTCTTGGCAACTGTCACAAGGGCAGTACCAGGCAACACATGAGCCAGAACCCTGACAGTTCATAAAGTAAATCCCAAGTAATAAAATTCCTAAATAAAATAAAACCCTAATAATTTCTTAAGTGCTAATCTTAGTCATACTACTACTACTCATACATAGTTGCAGTACAATTTTTTATTTATTTAGAAATTCAGTTCATATCCATCCTCCAGCAAGATAAATATATATACATATACATATACATATATATAAATATGTGCTGCAAAAGGGAGGCTGAAACATACAATCATCTTTTGCTTTTCTGTCATGCTGCCCTGGAAATCTGGGCTATGATTTTCAGCCTCTTGGGGGTAAATTGGGTTATGGCTGGGTCTATTAAGGAGGAGTTGTGGGCCTGGGAGGGGTTAAGAAAAAAAAAAAGTTACTAGTTTAATTCCTGTCTGGTGGATTATTTGGAAGGAAAGAAATAAGAGGGATTTTGAGGGGTTGAAAGTGACATCACAAAGATTAGAGATAGATGGTTCCATTTGTTTGGATTTTTATTATGCGAACATTGACTTGTATAGGGTGGATGATTTTGGGTATATAATTGACTGCTTGCAAATTTCTTGGGGGATATCTATTATGCTATGGTGATATCTTGCAGTTCCTAATCTATACCACAGATAAATAAAAAAATTTCCCTTGGCCCTCTTCACATAGAAGATTCTTTTTCAGTGGTTAGCTGGAGTTTACCATTTACAGTTTTAGTCGGCTTTGTTACTGTTAGCAGCCATATCCTCTAAGATAGTGTTAACACAAGAGCAAGATGTCTTCAATTGTTGATGGACAAATGTAAAATTATGCAGCTTGCTGAATTTTATGTTGTATTTATCATGTTGAATTTTGTAAAAGTTGTGTTCTATTCTATTGTTTTTGGCCACAATGATTAATGGGAAAGCCCAAAACTGTATTCAATTTGTTTTGACGTCAACCATTAGATGAAATATGTTATGAAGTTTACTTGCATGCATACTTTGTGGTTTTTGACTGCCATCATGATATCATTTTCTTTTAGTATCTTATTGCGCTCTATAATCATTGCATTTATACCGAATTCCTGTAACATTGTGGGATAAAATTGGCATGAAATGGACAGATGTTTCAAAAGGAAGCCTCTTCATGTTGGAATTCATGCATATGATGACCAAATTAAGGCCGTTTGTTCATGTATTTCTGAAAGAAGCAAGTGAAATGTTTGAGATGTACATATACACAATGGGAGATCGGCCTTATGCATTACAAATGGCTAAATTGCTTGACCCTAGAGGAGAATACTTTGGCGATAGAGTAATTTCTCGGGATGATGGGACTGTAAAACATCAAAAAGGTCTTGATGTGGTTCTTGGCCAAGAAAGTGCTGTTCTAATCCTTGATGATACTGAGAATGTAAGTGCTTCAGGTAGCAGCTACTTCATATTTACTAAATTAATATGATGTCTTAAGTATATTTAGAGGATCAAAATTGATGGCTATGTGTTTGTGTTTGGGAAATATCAAGCATTGTTTGGGAAATATGGCTACTTCATATTTACTAAATTTCTCTGGATTCTGCTGTCCTTGTTGAAATAAGGTATCTTTTCTGATTGTGCATGCATGTGGTGGGGGGAGGGAACCTTAATTCCATTTTATAGCTTTTGCCAAAGTTGGCAGCATTCCTCATCCTGGCCGGCTTCACATGTTGAAAATGTGAGAGAAAATTATATGCTCTTTAGTTTTGACGTTATCCCTTCGCCATTCATGTTGATTAACACAAACCTTTGATTCATTAATGTTTTTTCTCTTATCATCATATTTGCTTCATTTAATAATGTTTTCTTTATTCTTGTCAACAAATTTGCTGAGGTATTTGTTTTCATGATGATTATATTTGCTCATGAAGCATGTTTTGAAGAATTTCTGGTTATCATTTCCATACTTGAACTTTTCTTTGAGGTATCCATGAGCCTCTTCTTGTGCTTGGCTTACAAATGTTTTATCTGAATTTGTTAGTTTAGGCATGGGTGAAACATAAAGACAATTTGATACTGATGGAAAGATATCATTTCTTTGCTTCGAGTTGTCATCAATTTGGCTACAATTGTAGATCTCTTTCCGAGTTGAAGAGTGATGAGAATGAGACTGATGGAGCACTTGCATCTGTGCTAAAGGTCCTTAGGCAAATCCATAGCAAATTCTTTGATGTATGTCCCCTTTCTTTAGTCGACACTCAAGCTTGCTTTTATTTATTTTTTGTGCTAGTCTTTATTTTGTGTGGTTAATTTAGTCTACTTCTTATAGGATCTCGAAGAGGATCTTGCAAACAAAGATGTGAGGCAGGTGTAGTGCTTCTCAGAACTTCCATCCTATCAATGTGAATGTCGTAACTATATATGAAATTTAATTGCAAAATAATGTTTCATCTTCTAACAACATAAGGGAGTTCTCGACTTTAGTTGGCATGATTTCTATATGTTTCTGACTGTTGAAATTTAATGTTCTACGTACATGTGGAGAAAGCCCTCCCAGCACTGCTTTAGAACAACTTGATAAAAAGTGTTCTGAATTAAGTTTTAAATTAGTTTTGCAATTTTTTTGTTTTGATTCTGGAGGCACATTTATCTATCAGATCTCGTAAAGTTGTTTTTAGTAGAGATGCTTATCTTTTTGTTCTTCTGAATCTTTGCAATATATTTGTTACATGTTTGCTCATTATATCTAATTTTCTTTTTGACATCAACTCTTCGTTTGGTTTGGTTATTCATCACTGCTTATTCTATCCTTCTCAACAGGTGCTAAAAACAGTTAGAAAGGAAATCCTGGAAGGGTGTAAAATTGTATTCAGCCGTGTTTTCCCCACCAAATTTCAGGCTAATAATCATCATCTCTGGAAGATGGCGGAGCAGATGGGAGCCACATGTGTTACAGAAGTCGATGCATCAGTGACACACGTGATATCAACAGATGCTGGAACAGAGAAGTCGCGCTGGGCGATGAGGGAGAAAAAGTTTTTGGTGGAACCGCGGTGGATAGAAGCTGCAAACTACCTGTGGTGGAAGCAACCTGAAGAAAATTTCCTGGTTAATCAATCAAGGAACTAATGATATTTTTATGTAGTGTCAAGCGGAGGCTGCGATAGTTTGAATTACTCAGTTCTTCTCCAGCTAGTTAACTGTTTGCTCTATCACCAAATCAGCTCCAGAAAAAGTTGAGCTTTCAGCAGCATCAGAGAGTGCATGTACGCGTGTAAATCATAAATTAGAGATCAATCATTTAATTCAACATGACTGGTTTCTTGTATTGTAGAAGATGTGCGCATTCTTTGATTAACGATCTCTATGGTGCTGCAAAATAGGAATTCATGACTCATTAGTTGATTAAACAATCGCCATGGTGTTTCAAAATAGGGATGCATGACTGGTTAGTTGCAGTTGTACTATTTAGCTTGACTCATCATGTCGACAGATTTGAGATATAGTTGCTGGATCTAATAGCAGTGGAGAGCTTAATTGTTTATTTCTTGTTTTGGAAGTAGATGCTGTAAGTGAATTTTTGAATGTTCCTGTAGTTGAAGTATTTTGGAGTTTGAGGGAAGATGGAACAATGGTCACATCAAAACAGAGCCATGGCAAAACTTGTCCTGTTAAGAGACATTAGGTTGAGTTTTTGGTTATTTTTCATTATGTCAATTCTTATACGTAGTTTTCGTACGTGCAATTGAAGCAAAGTTTTGAGTTACTTAAACACAATGGGAATTCAATAGGAGTTATGGCATGCATCTATTATCTATTACAGTGCTCATATAAAATAAGTAAGTGATCATGTAAAAAGACTTGAACTTATAACTAAAGAAAACACCCACAAACTTAAAAGGTAAATTGGATCGGACAAAGGACCCATTAAGGAGAGATATACATATATATATACACACACACACACAGAGTGAATGTCATGGTAAGAATAATTTAAAAAAGAAATTAAATATTTATTCTTTAAAAGACAAAACTTCAATAAAGAAGGAGACGGAGCAATCAGAACATTAAATGGATGAATGCTTTATTCTTTTTCATGTTTCATGACTTCATAAATTACCACTAACACCATTCTCCTGAATTAAGACCTGCTCTCTCTCATCTTCTTACTTATATAGCCTCCTGGATGTCAGATTGTCTACAGCATCATAAATTAATAATGTGCGGATGGAAAGCAGAAAGACTTCCATTTACTACGCCACTCTTCCTACTTCCTATAATAGAGAAAACAGGACCCCACCACCTTAAGTTGATGAAAGACATCCTGCTCATGTGAACTGAAAAATCTTTCACTTTCATAACATTAATGGTGAGTCCCCACTATTTAACTATTAATTCGTAACATAGAATTTCGACTAGGACCAGAAAATTGATTCAATATATAGATATAGTGAACTCCTATTAAGTTCTCCAACTTCAGTTTTACTTTAGAATTTCATCTTCTACTTGAAATGTAAATTCCACAAATTTACTGCAGATATAACCCATGGGAATGGCTATTTGGAAGTTCTGGAAACATGCAAAATTACTAGGAGACAACCAAAGGGCAAGGAAGGAGTGAAGACTATTATACTGCATACCCATTAGTCTTTTCCGGAAAAGAGAGGATAAATTGAGAGTATCCAATTAAGATATGTAATTTTTTAGCACCCACCACTTATTTTCTCTTTCTCTAATAAGCCCAAAATTCACTCCCAAAACATAAATGGCGGAGACGAAATTAACAAGCTTATCAAATATACTTATGTGCAAAGGATCCAATCAAATATTGTGTGTTTGGCTGACAATCAAGATCCCAAAATGGGGCAGCAGCAATGTGCATAATCATGCATTAGCCTAAAATATTAAAATGTGTGTGTGTGTGTGTGTGTATATATATGTATAAAGTTTGGGGTTGAAACTAGATGCTCTGGTTTACGTATAATGCCACCACGATAAAGCCAAAAATCGTCCTAACATGGGTTTCCCATTTCAGATATTTAATAACAAAAACACGTGCAGCCTGTGACACAAATGTCCCTCGCACACAATACAGGCTGTTCCTCCAGGCAAAACTCACAAACCCTAACTTCTTAATCAACAATGGTAATTAGTGATTTAAAGAAAGAGAAAGAACAAGAGGTATCCATT
The DNA here is from genome assembly GCF_054855325.1 of Carica papaya. Classification (NCBI taxonomy): domain Eukaryota; kingdom Viridiplantae; phylum Streptophyta; class Magnoliopsida; order Brassicales; family Caricaceae; genus Carica; species Carica papaya. The sequence continues at coordinate 28,834,037 of NC_142309.1, forward strand.
AATTACAGTTGATGGGTTAATTAATAAAATGAGTAAGAGGTGGAAGAGAGGAGAGATAAATAAAGGTGGGGATGGCCCATGTGTTCTACGATTTGCACGACTAGAAAAGTTCAAAAAATAAAATAAAAATGACAAAAGCTGAGACCATGTGTCAGACCTACGCTTATAAACAAAAACCGTGGCCGGTGGTTTTTACTTTTCAACCCATCAGATCTACGCCGTTCAAACTCTTTTTTACTGATTTACTTCACGATGAAAAGATTTGAGAAAGAGAGAAGCAGATCAAAATTTTCATTCCATCAATTACCACATCAAGTTTTTGAGTTTCATCCATCCACCAACGAGAATTAAATATAAAATTAAACTCAAAAAAGGATACAAAAACCCATAATTAATGACCAAAGAAATAAAAACCCTAAAAGAAGAAGAAAAAATTGAAATTAAAATTGAAATTGAAAATAGGTGAAACTGGAGAGAAAAGTTCGAAGTAGAAAAACACAAAGGGGAAGGAAGTAGAAGTGAGGAACTAAGTAGAGTGCGGTGGTGGTGGTACCTCAGGCTTCCTGCACAGAATCATGTGCATAGGACTGAAAATACCCGTGTCACCTCCTCTGGTCAAATAATCTGCCGTCTTGAAAAGCATCTCATGCACATCAACAGTTCCTTTTGGCGCTATCCCCAATGCACACAGCACCGTCACCAGAATGTGGTTTCTCCAGTATGCAATCTTCCCCATTTTCAGCCGGCTCCACCACGGATGCGCCGGCGCCTTTGCTAGATCCTTCTCCTTCACTACCTCAAACCCTACTTTCCTCGCGGTCTCCGCTATGTCCAGGTAGTTTCGCAGCCCGGGCAAGGCGTCCCCTCTTTCAATCCCCTGAATTATCTCTACATGTTCTGGGTTTTCCGCTCTGTACTTGTCTGTAGTCACCCACTCGTACGAAACATACATAGATCCAGGCTTCAAAACCCTAAAGATCTCTGCGTATACCTCTTCCAACCTCGGCGCGTGGCACGTCGCCTCGATCGAGTACGCCCCGTCGAACGTGTTGTCTGGGAAAGGCATTTCGAGAAAATTCCCACAAACCACCTCGCACAGCGAATCCAGGCCAGCTTTCTTGTTGTGGAGCCGCGCACGATTCACCTGGTACTCGTTGATTGTGATTCCCACCACTTTCGCCCGCGAGTGGGCCGCTATGGCACGCATGGGCCCTCCCACTCCACATCCTACGTCAAGAATTCGATCTCCGGGCTTGACCTCGATCAGATCGACGGCCATCTCCTCGTGGAAACGCGTTGCCTCCCGATGCGACTTGCCCGGGATGGAGGGCGAAAAGTGAAAGGACTGGCCCCAACCCCACTCATATATATCGGTAACCAAGTTGTAGAAAGTGTCAACGAAGGCGGGGACCTTCTCGGTGGTTTCAATCTCCTTCGGGCGACGAAAGAAGGACCAGTATTGCTTGTAGTTATCTCGGACTTTCTCGGCGGAGATAGAGCCGCCGGAGAGATCGACGGCGCGCTTGCCTTTTACCTCGGCCGGGCCCAGAATGCAGACGAACCAGTAGAGCCCCACGGCCAGGAGAGCCCCAGTGCAGAAGAGAGCAACAGCATCCATGGGTGAGTGTGTCTGTGAGAGAGAGAGATACAGAGAAATGGGAATATATGTAGAAGAGAGAGAGGAAACGGAGCACTGACGGCTCCGTCAATTATCCCGTTACAATAAGGAGATTAGGAGCGTCGTGTTAAGTGGTTTTAATTTGTAAGTGGCAGAAGTATGCACGCGCTAATCGCGTGATACAGGGTCTATGCACGACCACGTGGAAATAAGGAAAGAAACGTGTGGTGCTGTTGCGACTTGGAACTTTAAAATTGTTACACAATTACTGTTTTACCCTTTTAAAAACCTTGAAATTGGCCTTAACTACAAGGGTAAATTAGGACATAAATTTCACCCCCCCAACTTTTATTATTACAATATTTCCTTTATTTTTTAAATACACAAATTATTAAATATTTACTGCTAAAATACATATATTTTATTTAAACCAATTAGATTTATATAATATATATATATATAGTGAGCCTGCTGGCTTATACCTACGGTGGGAGATACCTCGCACACAATGAATGCTGCCTCTAAAACTACGAAGATCTCAGCTATGGGGGACCTGCTCCTGTTGTGTACCTAATATTTCCTCCAGTCTCCTTCACGACGTGGCAAGATGCCATTGGATCAGATCTGGTTGGCCTGTAAATTTTCACATATCTTGACTCATGGTCTGAGATTCTTTAATCTGTAGCTTTTCATACGTAATATGCAAATCATATTGTGGGCTCGTTCGCATCTGATTATGACCGGAATCCCACCCTGTACCGCCGAGATGATGAGATCCCATCCATTAAACATACTATTACCGTATTCCATATATATATTATATATATTCTAATTAATTTGCTTTAAACATGTAAGAATTGAGTAATCCATATATATATATATATATATTTGAAGATGTTTTCAATCGCATGATAATGGGCTTATATTGTTTTTTCACAAAGGAAAAAAATGGATATATATATATATATATAGATAGATATATGGGGAGGTTCTTGAAATGAAATTTTATAAGGCAGAAGCTGAGTTGTTCTTCTTTTAACAACTGGATGTTTTCCTTTTGGTCCCTTGGGGAATTGCTCTCCCCTGCATACAACAGTGGGAAATCGACAGAATAAAAGACAACAACACATGATCAAACAATAATATGCAACCAACCTACCCCTTCTCCACCCATATATAATATATATAATACACACACACACACACACATGCATACATACATACATACATACATACATACATACAATACTGTGGCTGCTGATGATGCCCATATTCTAGGCATATTTACTAATTTTCTATACTACCAAGTTGGTAATTCATCAACTTTTTTTCTCAAATGTCTCAGTTTATCATAAATTTATTACCTTTTTACTGTATAAAAATTTTAGATTCTTGCAATTTTAAGAACTTTTATAACTGGGTTATATTTAATTTATCTACTTCATAATTAAACCCTAATAAAACATTACATTACTTTTATTTGATTTCTTTTTTCTCCTTAATACATTCATCATGTTGTTGATAAGATTGCATGGGATCGATGATATCAAAGAAAACGAAAAAGTAAATGTTATTAGAAAGTATGTTTTTAAAAAGGATATTAGAACTTTAATAATTAAATTGGGTTTAACTTTTAGAATGATTAAAGTAATTAAGTAATATTAAAATCCAACGTAACTTTTAATTTATCATAATATAAATATGTATGTATGTATGTACGTACGTATATAGGGAATAGGATGGAGAAAGGGAAGATGGGGAGGGATCACGTGGAAGTTTCTTTCAGAGTGCAGCTTTCACTTTTGCCGACCAATAAAGGAGATGCTTTTTCCATCTTTGGATCTGAAAATATCTGCTGCTTTTTTAATTTCCACCTTTTCTTTTATAATTACGTAACTTTTATGTATAAATTAATACAATTAATAATGAGATTAATTTTTCATAAAAATATTTTAAAATAACAAAATTTAAGAAATTAAATTTGAAGCAAAAAAAATATTATATAATTTAATTTACTACTTTTTATGAATTTTACCAATGATGTATTAAATATTTTAAAATTATTGACAAATTTATTTTTAAATCAATGCTTATTTCAACTAAAATTTACATGTATATTAAATTTTTTTAATAATTTTACTAGACAAATAATATTTTATTAGATATTAAAATACCAACTGTAAAAATTCGGAACTTAACAAAAAAATAAAATCATAAATTAAATGCGAGAGCGAAAAACTAAAATTTAGAGTTCACATTTCTTACAGAATAATTTATAATACTCAATAGAATTACGGTAATGTCTATTATAAAATAAACAAACGAAAATCAAATAAATAAATAAGAAACAATATACTGAGCATTCTATAACGACTTTCACTAGATTTTGAAGGGAATTCGGGTGGTGAACTATTCACAACTCTCTTGTTGATCAGGATCTGGATCTTGGTTCTCTTGATATGAAATAGTTCATGAAATAGTGAGTTACACTAACCCAGTAAGAATATCAGACTACTAAACGATACAGAAACTGAATATTGGTAAAAATTATAAAAACAATAAATGAAGCTCTTGATTTAAGGAAATTCATTTATTATAAGAAAAAAAAACTATTTATCACATATATTTACTATTGCGAGATTTCCAAAATCGACATATAGATATACAATAATTCAAATAACATTTTAATTTCATTTTTAAGTGAGTAATAACAATTACTTTCCTTTTTTATTTGACTAATGGTATCTTTGGGAGCCCATAAAGATATCTCACTATACGTGAACCAATATTTAATATTGTCAACTAATCAGTCGTTCTCATATCTCGTATGGTATGAGTGTCAAAAATATCATCCATCAATACTTCGTCTAGTATGAGGATGAATCGGGCCGTCCCCATATTCCGTCCAGTATGAGCATCAAAAATACTATTTCTCGATATCCTGTCCGGTATGAAATAACGTTCACGGTAGGATTTTCTATGTACCCGGTCCGTTCACCATCTCCTAAGATATCCGATAAGACTACCATTCATTAATTCACATGATCAAATAATTTCACGTTTGCATGTTAATTACTAATTTCACAAATCAACTGTAAATCACGCAAGACAGACAATATATATATATATATATATATCAAAGAAATACAATTGAATCAATTAACCATTCTAGTATATCATTATGTATTTGAAGCTATAAATTCAATAATCAGTTAAATATGACAATAAATAACTAAACAGTTTCAGCTCCCTTAATAACCTATAATTATTCTCAAATGTTTATAATTTACACAAAATACCATATTATCATTTATTAAGCTTCAATTCCATAACATAGAATAAAATGATAAATTTTTACCTAAATCAGTGCCCGAAATACCGAACTTTATATTACACCTACTAGCGGTCTCTGAGTTTCCTGAAATTTTTTGTGGATATTAAAACATGATTCACGTATCTAAAAATACCCAAAAAATCCAAAATTGATATTAAAAACTCTTGCCCGACCAATTTCAGAATTCCGGCATAGCAACACCGCCGTGCTCCAATGACGGCACAGCCGCCCGCGACGGTGGTTTACCTCGGTCTGGTCGTTTTTGGTCAGTTTTGACTAATTTTGACCGATTTTATACATATCCCTGCGAGAAAACACGTTATGGGGCATTGGTTGGCAAAAAAAAGTCAAAAAACAGAAATCTACCGACGATGGAATTTTTTGGTGCGGTGATTCCATCGGCTCACATTTGCGGCTGGACGTTTTTCTTTGCTTAACCTGTAGAAAACAGAACGGTGAACATTGGTGAAAAAATTGTACGAAACAAAAAATAAGAAGAGACTCATCGGAGAAGGTTTCGGGTTTTGTCCGTGGCGGTGCCGCCGGGCTTTACTCGCGATTTTTTACTCACCCGCTGTCATTTTTGCTCTGATTTGGCTATGGGGATGCTCGGAATCAAATTTCAAGCGAATATGAGAATTTTTACTTTTTTTGGCAGTCGGAGGTAGCTCCGGCGCGGCGGGGGGACTGCGGTTGGCTCCCTTCTTTGGGGACTGGTTCTTCTTCTCCGGCAGGAGACTGACAGCTAGAGTTTCGGTGTAATGCAAAATATTTATACTTGTCTCGTGTAAATCTGGACCGTTCATCGCGTTTGATCTCGACTGTCCGATCGCGTTTAATGAGAAAATAAAACTAGACCGTTCATCGCAATTTGATCTCGACCGTCCGATTGCGTTTAAAAAATGAACGAATCTAGATTGTTCATTGTGTTTAATCGTGACCGTCTGATCAGGCCTGAGGAGGGAACAGATCCGAACCGTTCAAGCACGCGGGAACACTTTCGAACTGTCCGATCGCGAGGTACGCAGATCGCCAACATGGTTTACTGCGTGGCACCAAATCAGCGTGCCTTACCACGTGACATGCTCCGATTCGTCGGGGCTACTGACTGAGCAGTCCTACGTGGTGTAATTTTTTTTAATTACTTTCTGACTCCCAATTTTTTAATTTTCTTTAAAAACACAATCCAAACCCAAAATTTCATTCATTTTTTCTAAAATTATTTTCAAATTTATCCTCAATTTATTTATTTTTCATAATTCTACATTAAATTAAATTTATTTTTATACATTTTTTTAATATTAAAATTAATCCCGAGCCAAATTTCGAATCCAGATATTACACCAGTTTTCAAATTAAATAATTGTATCATCTTTAAAATAAAAAAATTGTTAATTTTTTTATAATTATATACATATTTGTCTAAATTATTTAGTATACCAGAGTTTATAAATACTGATGCACGGTACATATAATTCAATTATTTTTACTATTATAACTATTTACCTGTATTAATTAATCGTAACTATTTTTTTTAACGTGTAAATAGTAATGAGAGTCATATTAATTTGGGCAGCCAATTAAAGACATAAAGCTTGTAAGAACACACCAGCTGTTGACTAGGAATCATGATATATTTAATCGTGCCCAAAACTGTAAGACCATTTAATAATCGCTGGTACAAAATTATTATATACATATATATATATATGTATATTATATGCTAAGGCCCAACCCTAATTAAACTCTCAGCTTTGTGCAGTTTAGGTTCAATTAGAATCTTAAATTTTGCTTTTTACTTAATTAATTAAAAAAATTAAGTTGTGTAACGTACAAGATATTAAAACGTAATGCGACCCAAACAAACTATGAAGCCTTGCACGCTTCAATACGTAATTTCACGGGGCTCTTAAACTTTTGGACTTTTCGGCCCTTTACATGCAAACTAAGCTAACTATAATTTTGGGGTGGGACCCATTATTTGACACGTGTCTGGTCAACATCCTGTTTGAAATTGTTTTACCTCTGCACTTATAAATTTCATGGTTGAGTTGGACACTGGACTCATCGCCTCCTTGGAGAACCAACATCTGATCTCAAAGTTAAGATAGTGAAGTTGGTGGGTGATATGGAGAAGACATTGTTTTGGGGGCTGAGCCACCTCTTCATGACAATCTTCCTGCATAACTTCGCGGTGTTTATGGTGATTCCAGCCATTACAGATGTCACCATGTCTGCGCTTTGTCCAGGAGCTGATGAGTGCTCCTTTGCTATTTACCTCACCGGCTTTCAACAAGCGGTATTGTTCATTCTTTTATCCCCCTTCTCTCTTCTTTCTCCCTCTCTCTCTATACACAAACGTGTATATATATATATATATATGTCCATGCATGTATTTATATGTGTGTATGCATCTAATTCATTTTCGAAATTCCATGCATTTTCTTGCTTCACACTGCTCGTACATTCTAAACCCTATTTTAGTTTTCTTTTCTTTTTCCATTTATTGATCTTCATCATGACTGTATGTTAAGCTTCCTGCATACTTAATTCTCAAGCATGTGCTAGTCTTGTTCGATCTTCTGATCATCCTTGTATTAATTATTTTTGGGGTTGCTCGAAATTATATGAATACATGTATGCATACGTATACATTTGCTTCTTTTTTTTCTGGGGGGTGGGGGACGGGAGAGAACTATACGATGCTTAAGATACTAAATATACATGCATATTCGTTAACAAAGATCAGTTCAAAACATGTTTGAATCGGCGAAGTTCTATCCTATCAGAGTTGAAACTTTAAGTGGCAAGTTCTGATCACACCCAATAATTATTTTCAACAGTAAAAATAAATTTTATGTATACCCATCTTTCGGGCTGACATGAAATGTACGCATCTTTTCTTCAAAGGAAGAAATGTACGTATCTATTAGTGTACATGGGGTGTGTATAATAGTGGCATTTATTAGTATAAATACAAGAACGTGTATGTATACATGTGTTATTGTAGTATAGAGATTATAGAAAAGGAAATTATTAGCTAGGAAAAAGACAAATGTATACAATACTGCTCCCCTGGTAAAACGAAATTTCTCTTCACTTTCACTTAAAAAATTGTTTTTGGTCGCGAGCATGAGTCCAGAAGGGTAAATGCCAAGGAGGAAATTTGGTGGAAATTGTTATTTCTTAAATACTGTTTTGTTTTTTCTGAAACCTTCCTGTCGTTGAGTGCACGTTTAGAATTCAAAGCCTTACTCTTCAAACAAGCTTAGACTTCAATCCACAAAAAAAGGATAATGACTTGACATCTGTAATCAAAGATTGGCCCGCCCATGTTATATAATTCATCTCTAAGTATCTAATATACTTGATTAGTAACAGCAATTACAGATGCATATATATATATATATACATATCGCCTATGATTGGAAAGTGGCTTAATCCTTCAAGAATATGGGATTTCAGCACTTAATTAAGAAAGGTGATTCTCAGATAGTCCACAAAGCCCTACTCTTAACCTCCCATCTAAATTCTGAATTTGGCTACTTTTAGGGATTTATGTTTTGTAAAACAAGTATTTCTTTCTTTTAGTTCTTTTTTTTTTGTGGGTTGTTAGGAAATGTAATTTGGATGCTTACACCTATATTAAAGAGTCTTTTTCTATCTGGGATGGCCGAAGAGTGGTACATTATACTCCAGATGGGATGCTTAGACCTTAAACATTGTTGTTGAACACGATTAACACGCAGTAATTTCCTATTATATTTTGTAAAATAAATTAAAACATTATATTCTACCTATTTTATGATGCAAAATGTGAAGTGAAAATAGTACTCAACCTCCAATAGTCAACTCGTCTGACATTGATTACCAGGATACTAATTTTGGCTGCACTGCAGATTAGTGGGATGGGGACGCTCGTGATGATGCCTTTGATCGGGAATCTATCGGACAAGTATGGAAGAAAAGCTTTGCTTACGCTGCCAATCACCCTTACCATACTTCCCTTGGGTAATAATATTTTCATTATTACTCTTACCTTTTTTCAAGTACTACGATAAAAATATACCAGTCATCTTCACTTTCTTTGCCAATCATATGATTGTGTAGTAATTAAATGTTAATGTGTTGATGCAGCAACACTGGCATACAGCAGAACAAGAAGTTTCTTTTATGGCTACTACGTTCTCAAGACATTGACTGCTATGGTTTGTGAAGGATCTGTCCACTGTCTTTCTCTTGCTTATGTGGTAAATCCTTCTTCCTTCATTCAGGTCTTCTGCTCTCTTTATGGGCCCATTTTTCTACGACCCTATTTATAGCCTTGTGCATGTTTAGCCCGAATCACACACCTCGCTCTCGTCCTCTCCTCCCGACTCTTCTTGCTCGTCTCCTTTCCCCTACTCACACCTGCGGTTCCCGCTTCTCTATTTTCTAAACCCAAGTTGAATTGCAGGCTGACAATGTTCCCGAAGCCCGACGAGCTTCCGCATTTGGGATATTATCAGGGATCGCATCCTGTGCCTTTGTCTGCGGCACTCTTTCTACTCGATTCCTCTCCACCCCTGCCACGTTTCAGGTCTCCCTCTCTCCCCTGCCACTTTCTTCTATACAGTGATGTTCGACTGTCTTTTTTTCCTATTGTATTTCAGGTTGCCGCATCAATGGCGATTGTATCAACGGTGTACATGAGGCTTTTCCTTCCCGATTCGGTAATCCACGATAATCTTTCTACTCCCATTATGTCAAACGAAAAAGTGAATGTTACACAGCCAATCGAAGGTTCTCCTAAGAAAATGGAAGTTTTTAAGACAATGCCTTCTCTTGGAGATGTGCTCACCTTGTTGAAGAGCAGGTCTGTGAATTTACCTTTCCTTTTATTTATTCCTCTCGAGTGTAAGCTAGGCAGAAGTTAGAGGAAACTACTCTCGTGCTGTACAATGTCCTTCGTTTTGCTCTCGACGAACATATATTGCTTTGCTTTGTTTTCGAAGAACTATTTCCTTTTTCTGAAATACTTATTGGACTCAATTTCGCAGCGTGACGTTTTCGCAAGCAGCGATTGTTTCATTTTTCAGCAGTCTTGCAGATGTTGGTCTCCACGCTTCATTGATGGTATCTCTCTTAATATTCATGCTCATTCCGTATTTGCTTTCAAGATTATCAGTCACTAGTTCTTCTCTAAGCTTTTATATATGGCGGAATAGACTTGGCTTCAATAATTGATTAGGGCTGTTTTCGTTATAATACATGACTAGCTATAATCTTGCTTTTGAACTGCATGCTATTTTTTTTTTATCTATATTGGATCAGGCGAATTCATAATTATCATCATCTTCGAAAGAGTTAGCTGGTAAAGCTATGCTCAATCTTGCTGCTTGTTTGGATGAATATGCTATTGTTATTTCAGAATATACAGTATCAGTTTCTGCCAAGCACTCTGTTTGTGTTATTATGTTAACATGCACCGACTCCATTGAATGACTTAAATATATGAATAACTAGCTTTAGAAGAGGGCCCATAGGTTTTAAACTGTCTAAAAATTCATCATTTTCCCTTCAAATATCTTCCTAACAGGAATTTGGTCTGAAACAAACTTGGTGGGATGAATTTTTTCCATTGGGTACATAAGTAGCTGATTTCCCCACAAGAGAGCTACTTGCTGTTCACATGTATTCAAACTATTATAATTTCATCTAATTACAACTAGCTTTGCTTAAGTAAACAGGGGAAGAACAAGTTCTGTTGGTAACTCTTTTATTTTCTTAAGCTTTTTCAATACTTTAAATGATTCATTTTTTTTTTTTAAACCAGAAAAGAAAGGAAAATAATGAAAAAGGTGGTTAGCTGATTCATTGTGACAAACCATATGTTACTAGCATGTGATTTGTTATAGAAAGATGGATCAAATTGGATTCACTATTTCCTGCAGTACTATCTAAAGGCCAGATTTCACTTCAACAAGGATCATTTTGCTGACTTAATGGTCATTTCTGGGATTGCAGGGACTATTTCACAGGTGAGTTTGTGCTGTTTCACTTTGCTGTTATTATGATCTCTTCTATTATTCTTCTCGCAAATTGCTTTTTGTATATCCTCAACTTGGTGTGGTTTGATCTGAAACTTAAAACAATTACACAGCTGCTTCTCATGCCCTTACTGGCTCCTGCATTGGGAGAAGATAGGCTGCTTGCAATAGGACTCTTTTTCAGCTGTGCACACGTAAGCAGCATGGTCTGACCATCATTTGGGCCGATTGGTTGTTGAGCACATTAATTCTTACGGACTTGTGGCATTAATACCATTTCTGTAGAAAATGAAAATTGTTACTATAATCATTTTTCATGTTTTTTAATGCTTTAGATCTTGTAATATGGTATAACTACCTCTAACATTTATTAATTTAATATCTTGGATATGCAGATGTTTCTCTACAGCATTGCCTGGTCCTTTTGGGTAATTCTTCCTGGCCTAAGTAGCAATGGGAAAAGTATTCTTTGTTATTGGATGAATCACTTTCATTGGTTTCAACGTAGAGCATCATTTTACAAAATCCTATACTCTTTCACTGCATCTTTTAGAAAATTTATGTTGCCTTAGTTTCACTAAAACTTTAAGGTGGCAGGTTCCTTATGTGGCTGCCATGTTTTCAGTTTTCTACGTATTCTCACATCCATGTGTAAGTTATTTTCTTTATTTTTACTCTCTTTAAATATTTGGTTTTTTTTTTTTTTTTTTTTTTGACAAAGTCTTTAATATGTACAGATAAGGAGCATAGTATCTAAACAAGTTGGTTCCTTTGAGCAGGTACTCTGATTTCAACCCGACAGTATCATGAGCCAAATTAGGCTGTTTTAAATTTTCTTAAATTGTTATGCATATTATTTGTTTGTAGTCAGACAAAATGAATTTAGGACCAGCCAGGTGAAAAAGAAATTTCAACTTAAATACATAATTGAGAATACTGCCAGATAAAGCTGGAGTGTGAAGATAATAAATTGAAACTTTTAGAAAAAGAAACTAACTGGACAGAATGCATGCCAAATTGTAAAAACTCTTGAAAACCAATATCTGCATGTTTTTTAATCATGTGACACATTCCTAAATTTGCCTATTCCGGACAACGGCTATTGTTGGGAGTTCTTCTTTAGTTAAGGCTGATTACTTTCTTTCTCTCTCTCTCTCTCTCTCTCACACATTTTTAGGGGAGGGCTCAAGGGTTCATTTCAGGCGTATGCTCGTTTGCCAATGTTATTTCTCCCTTGGCATTCTCTCCTCTAACAGGTGATGGGATATTTGATTTAGTATATTCTGGGCCAATTGTTGATTAAGACCGTATGGAAGAAATGAACCATGAATATCTAGTTCAAATGTAAATGAATTGAACATTGAGTTAATTTAAAAATGAATTTTCATGTTTGAAATGAGCCATGGCATTCTAGAATATTTTTAGAATTCATGTGATCCATAGCACACTTGAAATACAAACAAAAAATACTGACTCATTTCAAGTTTTTCTTTTCTCTGAAATCTAAAATGTGTTTCTAAATTGTACCAAATTTTACAAAATTTAAATGCTTGCTTAGTTGCATATAGAATTCTTTTGAAAGTGAAATTCATAGTTTGGAATTATTCTAATTATAACATGTTCCTCAAGTATGTATATAAGTTTAAGTGTGCACAAATGTGGATTTGCAGATAATTTCTGCACCTTTTTGTACAATTCATGGAGTAATGAAATATTTTTTTTCCAGCTCTATTCTTGTCTGAAAGAGCACCATTCTACTTCCCTGGTTTCAGTATCATGTGCATCGGGTTTGCTTCGGTAAGAATTTTTTACATAATGATAAAAACTTGAATGCTGTATATGTGATGAGATTAATCTGTTAGGGCACTTGTTTAGTTACATGAAGATAACAATACTTCTGGATATTAAATAGGAGAGGTTTGCACAGGATTCATGGGAAAGCTTTGCTTTCTATTCATTAATTCAGTAAGGGGTCCAAACCTCAAGATTAAGTAATTTGAGGAAATTTTTTTTTTTTTGAATTATTATTATTTAACTAGACAACTCTGCTAGCAGAGAAAAGCAAGAGATTCAGTTTAGCTGCAAATCCAGTGCGTTGTAGTTTGTCCTTTGCATGTGTAATTAAGCATTTCCTGGCATGAGTACGGCCATATTATTGCGAGTGCATGTGGTCAACAGTGAGAGGTAGCATACAAAAGGCAGAGTATTGGGGCCTCCGGTCTATTCATACCTACTGTAGTTAATCTGTTCCTATCTAAGAACTCCATTATCTTCATATTCTGCTGCTCATACATAATCTTTGATGTTGATTACTACTGACTGGGTAATTCTTCTTGTTTAGATGATAGCTTTTCTTCAGAGTGTCATGATAAGGATGGCTCCTCCTATTTCAAACCAACACATGAACAATAGCAGCTGCATGGAGGCATAGATATATATATATTTTTTCTTCTTGCAGATCTGAGTTGTAGAACTGTCAATTAAAGCTTTTCTGCTTCTTTCCTAGCCAAAGTTTTCAACCAGTCTATCCAATGCATGTATAGAATGGTGTTTATGAGGCTGCTAATGGGGACATCCATCTTAATGAAATTGTCTAACGAGGATGCAGCATTTGGAAGACCTCTCCTCATCCAAGAACATCAGTTACGTTAGAATTTCATTATATGAATATGCTAGAGAAGGGGCGAGGTAGGGGGTATGGCATGTAACAAAGTCCTTGTATTGTGTCAACGTGTAAAAATAGGGGGAGAACAGGCTTGAACATCAAATGGGGAGTAGTTTCTTGTGGTGTATTCAATTAGACAATCTACTTGCACTGTTTTGTTGTTGACGAAAGGGGGGTTAGTGTCGTGTATTTGTCACTCAGCGGAGCTTTGGGCCCCAAATAAAGTTAAGAACTGGCCATCAAACGTGGAATATTTTGAGAGACTGTAAAAATTGTACTCTTATATCAGTTTGTCTTGAAATAAGGTGGTGGGTGGACTTCCAAAACGTCTCATCTTTTAAACGGAATGACATCGTCAGTAGGAAGGAAGACCAGAAATCTAAACTTGAAAAGTAATAAAAGCTTAACTAGGGAGCCAAATGTTCTTCACTTGGTGGTGAAAGGCGAACTTTGAACTCTGGTCTCGGACTCTCTGAAAGAAGGAAACAAGAAAAGAAACCGAAAATGGGTTCAATCGAACTGGTCTTTCTAATTTGTTCGATCTTTTTGGTGGAACCATTCAATTCCACCCACTCCTATTGACCTGATTTGTAAAAATATATAACCTTTTCTTGTTCTGCACGGATGGTGCGAGAGGGATAACGGCTCCAACTCAAATTCAACTGGCATCCGTTTCTTCTATCCCATCTACGGACAAATTCAAATTGTTATTATTATTATTATTATTATTTTAACTTTTACTTGTTCAAGAGGATGTAAACATAATTCTCCAAGTGGACAATACAACTGCGTGTCCGCGCTGCAGCTGCCTCCCCGCCACCAGTTTATGATGGCGATACTTAAAAAAAACTTTACCTCTACATGCTGTAAATCCTCCTTTCTGAATCCGCCCGCATGGACCCACAGTGAGTGCACCACGATCCTTTAATTTGGTTGGAGTACCATTCTGCAATAGCCTTCATTGCACGGACACGTGTCTCTTAACTAACAGCAATACCCACGATACGTTTTGTTTATTTATTTCCTTCATTTCCCTCCCCTTCTTCCTGTTCGTGTCCCTTGCCGCCTTCGGTTTTTCGCCGTTGGCTTCGTCGGAGTAACCGAACTACCTTTCCTTCCCCCCAAAACCCTCCTCCTCCGGTTCCTCCGGTTTGTTAGCTAACGCCGAAACCAACCGTCCTGGCGTTCCTTTCTTATCTAACACTCTACCGTTTCTCTCACATTCTCTACCAATTCCACCCACCACCCCCTCTTTCTTTTCTCTTTTCTCGATGGCTGAAGATAACTCCGCCCCGCTAATATATCTCCATGGTGATCTTGATCTCACCATCCTCGAAGCTCGATGTCTTCCCAATATGGACTTGGTATCCGAGCGCATTCGTCGTTTCTTCACCGCGTTCGAATCCTGCCGCAACCCCTTCGCCGCCAAGAAAAACCACCATCACCACCGCAATATAATCACCAGCGACCCTTACGTTACGGTTTGCCTGGCAGGCGCTACGGTTGCGCGTACGCGCGTCATCTCCAACTGCCAATCTCCTGTCTGGAACGAACATTTTAAAATCCCTCTCGCTCATCCCGTTTCCCATATTGAGTTTTACGTAAAGGATAATGACATGTTCGGTGCTGATTTGATCGGAGTCGCCACCGTACCGGCAGCCAAGATCAAATCGGGGGATACCGTCAGCGATTGGTTTCCGATAATTGGGCCGTATGGTAAACCTCCCAAACCGGAAGCTGCGGTCCGAATGGAAATGAAGTTCACGCCGTGTGAGAAGAATCCGCTTTACATGTATGGCATTGCGGCGAATCCGGTTCAGTTCGGGGTGGCGGACTCGTATTTTCCGGTAAGGCACGGGGGTTCAGTGACGTTGTACCAGGACGCTCACGTGCCGGAAGGGATGTTGCCGAAGATTGACATGGAGGGTGGCAGAATGTTCAAGCACGAGAGATGCTGGGAGGATATCTGCCACGCTATCCTGGAGGCACACCACTTAGTCTACGTCGTGGGCTGGTCAATCTATCACAAGGTCAAGCTGGTGAGGGAGCCCACCAGGCCGTTGCCTAGTGGTGGCAAATTGACCCTTGGGGAGTTACTCAAGTACAAATCTCAGGAGGGCGTCAGGGTATTGTTGTTGGTGTGGGATGATAAGACCTCGCACAGTAAATTCTTCATTAACACGGTACATGCCCTTCTTTCTGTGATTCTTTATCTTGGTTCTTAAAAAAGATGTTCAGAAGGAAACGTTAAGAAAAAGGGAATACTTACATACTTTTTTACCACCGATGTCGGCTTTTGAGATCGAATTTCTCATCATAAGTCTCCTGTCAACTGTCATTGTCACTCGTTTCCTATGTGTTGCCTTTTTTCTGATTCAGTCTAAAGTTTGCCTTTTATATATGTTGATCTGTTTCTGTGGATGCAACTCTGGTTTATCAATTATGAATTACGTGATTGTGTTGTAATAAAATCCAATTGAACTAAGAAATAAGTTAATGTAGTTTCCTGTTATGCTTGCTTGTTGGCTTTTTATATTCTATCTCTGTTTTTGATATGCAAGGGCACTTTAAATGCAGGCAGGAGTTATGCAGACTCATGACGAAGAAACCCGCAAGTTTTTCAAGCACTCCTCTGTTTCGTGCGTGCTGTCACCTCGTTATGCTAGCAGTAAGCTTAGCATTTTCAAGCAACAGGCATGCTTTTATGCTATTAAGTCCAGTTCTTCTTGCTCATATTTATCTCTTTCTAATTTAAACGACACATTACCCTTTCCTGTGTGCTTCGTGTGCACTAATGAGGAGGAATACGATTGACGAGGAATCTTCTCCAGGTTTGCTAAAAATGTTCGTTGTGGCATGTCTCAGGTTGTTGGAACTCTCTTTACACATCATCAAAAATGTGTGCTTGTAGATACGCAAGCATCAGGAAACAACCGGAAGGTTACTGCTTTTATTGGAGGTCTGGACCTTTGTGATGGCCGCTATGATACACCCGAACATCGACTCTTTCGGGATCTTGACACCGTGTTTGAGAGTGATTATCACAACCCAACATTTTCTGTAAGTATACGTAACATATCCTCTCATTATTTTGTCATCTTCTGCAATTTTCTGCTTGACATGCTGTCTGAGTAGTTGGTCAGTTACCCATACTTCACCTTACCTCTACTTGGTCATTTCCCTTGTTGCATGTGCTGTCAATGTCAATTATACTGGGTAAAAGGTATCTGTATTGCCACTGCCCCGCAGTTCAAGGTATGAGGGGGGTTTGAGATGCCCAACTTTGTACAGCCGTAAATGAAATAGCTGACACAAAAAATCTTCTAAGAAAAGTGTCACTTATTGATGTAGTATATTCTTCTTTGCGTTTGTTCATTGATAGGCAGGAACCAAGGGCCCAAGGCAGCCCTGGCACGATCTGCATTGCAAGGTCGAAGGTCCTGCTGCATACGATATTCTTACAAACTTCGAGCAGCGTTGGAGGAAAGCCACGAAATGGTCAGAGCTCGGACGGAAATTCAAAAGAGTAACCCACTGGCATGACGATGCTTTAATAAAGTTGGAACGAATCTCATGGATACTTAGTCCTTCCCAATCAATTCGAAATGATGATCCGGCACTATGGGTTTCCAAGGAAGATGATCCCGAAAACTGGCATGTTCAGGTATTCTAATATTAAATCAAAGGATACTTTGATATAATTAATCTGCCAGAATGATCTAACAATTTCTAATTCTTATGAATTGACAGGTTTTCCGATCTATAGACTCAGGATCTCTGAAAGGATTTCCTAAAGATGTTTTTCAAGCTGAAGCACAGGTCTAACCCTCCTCCCCTTTCTTTTTTATCCCTTCAAACATATTTAGCATTACACAGTCTATTCAATTGTATTTACTGCTTGTATCCCGGTGTTATACTATCAACTCTCAATTTTTCATTTTTCATGCTAAATTAACTGTTTTTTTTTTCCTGACTTTTTCTTTTATTGTTGCAGAATCTTGTTTGTGCCAAGAATTTGGTGATTGATAAGAGCATTCAAACAGCATATATCCAAGCAATCAGATCCGCACAGCACTTTATATACATCGAGAACCAGTATTTCCTTGGATCTTCTTATGCATGGCCAGCTTACAAAGAAGCAGGTTTTTGCAACCCTTATGTGCCTTTCTGTATAAATTATTTATCTATATATATCATTTGCATTTCGGAAACTCTTCCTCTGAACACAGATGGCCAAGTATGGCCTCAGAATCCAAAGCCATTTCCAATAATACTATGGAAATGAAATTCCAGTTTGCTTTTTTTTTTTTCTAAAGCGTCTGCCTTACTCCATAGTATCCTATAATCTGTTCACAAAGTGTAGGACAATTGTTTTTATTTCCATTTGATATAAATCTAACAGGCCATACTGACTCTTGTTCTTCTGCTTTGTGAAAGCTGTGCTGTTATATGCCATTGATCAGTATATCTGCCTGACATGTTTTCTTTTGCCTCTGATCTTTTTCATATATATCTTTTGTTATGACCAGGCGCTGATAATATAATTCCTATGGAATTGGCATTGAAGATTGTTAGTAAGATAAGAGCAAAGGAAAGGTTTGCAGTTTACATCGTTGTACCAATGTGGCCTGAAGGTGTCCCTTCCTCTGCCTCTGTGCAAGAAATTCTATTTTGGCAGGTAATATTAGATGTTCTTCTTTTAGATCCTTAAGAAAGTCATATAAGGCGAATGATCTCTGCCAATGGAAAGCCTTACTTGATTGTTATGTCAAGTCCTGTAGAGACTGTCCATGGATGTGCAGAAACTGGAGATATACTCTCTGGTTCCAAGTGTGTTGAAAATAACTCCCCACTTCCTCATGTCAAACCTAAAATTTGTAATTGTTAGAATTTGTTAGAATTAATGAGTTGTTTGTTTTAATTACTAAAAGATTAGCACAAAATTAGTTGTAAATAGGTTGATCTGTGTAATATCATCAGCTATAAAAGCTGTATTTTGTAATTGTTTAGCATCCAAAAAAATAGAAATGAAATTCAAACTTCGTTGTCTACAATTTTTCTGCAAACTTCTTTCTTCAAATCCTTTCTATTTTTCTCAATTAGGATCTAGGATCCTGACACCTTAGCGCGCTAGGAATTTTCTCTTAGATGTCTGTCTTATTTATACAGCAATATGACTTGTCTAATCTATAAGATAGGATTTGATAAATCAAGTGAATGATCATGTACAATACCTTGTCACTGAATATCGCATAATTTGGTTTCCCAGGGACAAACAATGCAAATGATGTATGAAATAATAGCTCAAGAGCTGAAAGCTATGCATCTCGAGGATTTACATCCACAAGACTATCTAAATTTCTACTGCCTTGGAAATCGAGAGGAAATTCCAGAAGAAATGTGTAGAACTAGCAAACCACTTGGTAACAGCGACGTGGTAATGATCCTTAACGATTTTTCCATTTTGTTTTAGTTGTAATCCTCTTTGGAAGGAGAGGTTCCTTATTATTGGGTTGATCTATTCGTTATTCATTTTTCTATTTTTATAAGAACATGATTCGTGAGTTTGGACTCAAGGTATGCATGAGTTGACAGCCTTCTCATTTTCCCTCTTCTAAATTGACAGAAAACACCTTTATTTTCCTTACAGAACTTAGACCATCTAGGCTGCAGTCAGATTAGTTCCCTGCCCAGGCTAATAAAAGGAAAATGCCAGGAGCCTTAGAAATAGACCCCGACTGTGAGTTTGGTGTGTGTTTGTGTAGAGAGAAAAAATTAGGGTTGATAGAGTGAAGAATAGAGAAAGACTAGCGATACAGGAGAGAAGAAATAAGAGAATGAGGAGAGGAAATTATTCACTGATAGTTCAGTGTTTTCTCGTTAGATCTTCTATGATGTTTCTCTGATATGCTTTACAACACCACTACATCACCACTTCTACCACTAGCTACTGATGACTAG
Organism: Carica papaya; assembly: GCF_054855325.1. Taxonomy (NCBI): domain Eukaryota; kingdom Viridiplantae; phylum Streptophyta; class Magnoliopsida; order Brassicales; family Caricaceae; genus Carica; species Carica papaya. Next base: position 28,853,644 of record NC_142309.1, read on the forward strand.
CACGATAACAGAAAATAATCCATAACAAATTACAGAATTTAATGCCACCTATCTGAGTGGAAATAACAAGAATTCGAAATGAAGATACCGCTAGCTGAGTCAAAGGAGCCTAACTTACCCTTTTTCCAATTCAGTTACCAGTTTTAGGCTTGATCCTCCTTAAGTAAACCAGCAGTGGCTTGTTGGTATTTTTCACAGTTTTCTTCAGCGTGGTACCTTGCCCTCAGTATAGGTCAGTCCTCACAGAAGCCTGTCCACCCTCCCTCTCTTTTGTTAGTTCATACGGTTTCACTACATTTTATTTTTGGAAGGGAAAAAATTCTAATAATTAGTTGTTTCAAGGAATGTAAGAACTCTGGATTTGAAGAGTTTTCTGTCCCCTGTTACCAAAATAAAGACGGATGAATTAATGAACAATTTAGTTGAAGGCTGGTTAAATTTGTCGAAAGTACTTGATATATTTAGGAGATGAAAATTATTTCGAGTGTCAGATTGGTGGGAAGTAAGTTATTAATTATTGATATTCATTTTAGTAATATGTATTGCAAAATACCATGACCTTTCAGTTTTATTCCAAATGCAGTAGAAGTATTGGAAAGGTGAAAGGATGTCTTTCTTTCTGATTTATTTTCAGGTTTCAGCTTCACAAAAGTTTCAGCGCTTTATGATTTATGTGCATGCAAAGGGAATGATAGTTGATGATGAATATGTTATATTGGGGTCAGCCAATATAAACCAGCGCTCTTTGGCTGGTTCAAGAGACACAGAGATTGCCATGGGCGCATATCAACCCCAACATACATGGGGTCAGAAGAAAAGGCATCCACGTGGCCAGGTTCATAATTTCATACTACCAGTTTATCTGATCAAATACCATACTGCAAGCATTAAAGTTGTTCTATAGGATGTCAAAAAGTGAGAAGCTAGTTTAGCATGCCCTAGTTTTGATCGAGCATTTAGCATCTATCCATGTCTAGGGCCATCACAAGTAGTGAAGAAAAAACATGATCAACTCACGGGGATCCATTAGTCCTACCGGGATTGTTTCTTGAGAAGCAGTCTGATCAGGTGGGTTCTTTGCATTTACAGGTTTACGGGTACCGCATGTCACTGTGGGCAGAACACACGGGGATGGTGGATGATCTGTTCAAGGAGCCTGAAAGTTTGGCCTGTGTAAGGAGTGTGAACAGGATCGGTGAAGATAACTGGGAAAAGTTCACCTCCAATGACTTTTCAAAATTGCAGGGGCACCTTCTCAAATACCCACTAGCGGTAGATAAAAGTGGCAAAGTAAGTCCTCTGCCTGGATTTGAAACATTTCCTGATGTTGGTGGTAAGGTACTAGGAGCTCGCACAACCCTTCCTGATGCTCTCACTACTTAGGCTCTAAGTTTCTCCAGTCTGAACGATGATTGGAATTCCATTTCATCCAAATTGTAAAGAGGGGCAAATTATTGTCTCGTAGAAGAAACATTTGTCTGGTGACACCTACCGAAAGGACGCAAGGGTCTTTCCCATTGTAATGTGTACATTATGTACAACTGGTAAAGTATATTGTAATATCTCAACCTTAACCCATAAAGAGTAATGTGGGTATGCAAGGCTCATAAAATTAATAGATTTTATGACATGTTAACTTAACTCAGGACTTGTTGCTAATTTTCTTCTTCTTAATGACTACTTGAAGAAAAAATAAGTTGCCCGTCACTTACAAAAAAAAAAAAAAAAGTTAACGAATCGGTTAGTCTCATGTAACTCTAAACTTGAATCCAAATTAGAATTTTGGGAGTGAATAAAAACTGGGGAGATGGAGAAATTATTAATACAAAGAGAACTAAATATACAGACTTGCATGACAAAATCCTACAGCACCAGTTGTAAATGAAGAACCAGATACGAATTAACATTAGCTCACTTCACCACATTCATTTCCCTCGTCTCCCATTAACGTTTGATTTGGTTTCCCAAAAGATTAAAAAAACTTGGAGAGCCCTAAGAAAGGAAAAGCAAAGGAAGAGACGCTCGCAATGACCGTTAAAGCTTAGGAAACGGTGACCTTTCCTACCATGCCAGCACCCTGGTGAGGGGCACAGTAGAATGCGTACTCTCCAGGCTCGGTTAAGGTAACAGAAAAAGTCTCTCCTGCGGCATTAAGCAGATCCTCTTCGGCCATGGAGATCTTGCCAGCATCAACTCCGCCGGGAATTCCATCCTCGTCGAACACAACGTTGTGTGGGAACCCAGCATTGTTCTTGAACACAATCTTCTCTCCCTTGCTCACACTGAATTCACTCGGAACAAAAGCCAATGACCCATCATCTCCCCCGAGCAAAATCTCAATCGCCATTGCATTGCTAGCCAGCATTACACTCGCAGCTGTGGCAGCAACTGCGACACCCAAGTCCTTCATTGACGCTTTCACGCTCAGCCTTGGTGCTGCCGCCGCAGCTGACACCTTCACGGAGGCGCTAGCTTTTGTTGTGACGGCACCGGCCTTGAGGCCAGTGAATGATGGGATGGTAACAGCCGCTGAGGTGACTGAGGCCATGACAAAGTCCTTTCTTCTCTCTGTGAAGCGGAAGGTTTTAGACTTCTAGTAAAGATTGATTGTATGGCGGAGGGAATCAGGAGAAAATGGGGGCATGGTTGGATTTAAGGATGATGAGATCGAAGATTAGGATTGTGAGGTTATTTTTTCGTGTGGTCTGGATTTGCCCATGTATTGTCGATGAGATAACGTATGGGAAGAGGAATGAGTTATCTGCTGAGGCTTCCCGTGATTGGTCAGAATCGATGCTGTCTCCTGACGTGGAATGGGCTTGCTTTTGTGAGGTGCAGAATACAACCAAATTAGTGGAAGAGGATAGAGGTTGAAGACGATATTTACTAATACATCAACTTAATTTGCGTTCGCAAATCAGAATTCACCCAGAAAATATCATTTACGTTAAGTTGGACCTACTGGGTTTAACAATGTGAAGTCTTGGACCAAGGGTGGGTAGGGTAAGAATGGTCAGTGATTTACAGGTAAGTTTGGCATATGCGGTTGCCTTGCCAGACTTTGAATGAATTTGTTTTATTATTTTAAGGGTAAATTATTGGTTTGATCTTTGAATTATGGTTATATTTCAAACTTTGTCTTGTCTTGCAAAGTCCAATTTTGTTGTTCAATCCTTTCATTTTCTGCAAATGCTACCTAAGTAAGTCATGAATTCTGGTTAAAAATACTACTAGCTGCAATATCCATTGTGCGGAGGTTGGTGATATTGATCGGAAAAAGGGTAAGAAACTGGTCATATTGGGCCAATCAGAAAAAGAAAATGCCTAGCCTTAACTTGGATACTGAATCATTCACCCTAGAAGAACACCTTCGCGCTCTGAAATTGCCAACAATTTCACCCGTTGCTCTACAACACTGCTAACCTCATATTTGCGCTCTGAAATTGCCAAATCACCTCTGTTTTCTCCCCACCATATTATAATACCTGTCTTCTGCTTGACATAAAGGAATCATCAACTATAACAGAATATTTAATTTATATATTCCTTGGGCATATATCATGGCAATTCTTGAAACTAATCCAAAGTGCCTCCTCATCTTTTAAACAAAACCCTCCATTAGATTCATCACAACATTGACCCATCATAGCATTTTGATCCTGTGTACTTCCACCTAGACTTTACAGCCATCACCTAGGATCTACAAGATATTACATACCCTTCCGAATTCACCAGAACTCCTTGCAAAATCAAGACAGACATAACGTTGAAGCAGGCGAACTGTGCAGCAGTTGTCATTTCTAGTTCCTTGTATGCATAAATTTTAAACAGACCACATTTTCTTTCTGCTGCTTGGAAGGATGAGAAAAACTGCCACCCATGACCAAGTATTGGATTGATTGCCATCTTTTGATTCCCACTTATATTCTCCTTAATAACATATTCCACAATTTTTTCTTTTACCACAAGGTGCAGATACGACTTGATCTTGAGTCGTCGGTTCCATAAGAGGAGTGTCATACCATCTCTCTCTATTCTATACACTGGACCATCTTAGACAAACATATGAACGAAAACACTATAAGGCGCTTGAGAGTTGAGATTAAACTAAAGAGCGAGACTAGAACAAGCAAAGCAAAAACACGTCCTTCCCACCAAACAATATGATCAACAGCAATATGCGGAGGATGTGATTAATGCATACACAAGCACAATATAAAGGGAATCAGGATAAACCATTTAACCTGTCTCACGCTGGGAAAACCATTTCCAGACAGGGAATCAGGATAAACCATTTCCTTGGGGCACCTAAGCTTAAGAGCAAAGCAACACCAATTACAGACGCACAAAGCTCTTGGTATCAGTTACAGTTTTTGAACATCAAGTGGAATCCACAAACACTATATAAATATCACTTGCAGGGATTTATTATAAATAGGCAGCGGCCAACGTACGTAAGGGGATATTAACCTAAAAAAGAATCCAAAGAAATCTTAGTTACACTAGTCCGTGTAATTCATTCGCATAACAATAAGCTATTTACAAACATAATAATAAAGATAGGCTTCATTTCTAGTAGGAAAAAGAATGTACAGTGTATAAGTGGTCTCTGATATAACGCCTTTTAGATCGGAAAGACATCGTTACTATCATCATCCGTGTCAAGAAACTTGAAACCTACATCCCACTTTGGATCCCTGTAGTTGAAACTCGGGTTCACGTAACACTTCATCTCATGAAACAGGTTCAAATTATCCACCAGCTTGTGAAAAACATTGCATCCACAGCACTGCCAAAATGGGAATAAACCAATTCCCAGTTAGCTGAATGCTCAAAAAAATTTCATAACAGCTTTTCGATGCTTTCACTCAAGTTTCACGCTAACCAAACAGAAGGACAGGAGAATTACCTGAACGAAGACTGTGCCGTCAGTGTAAGCATGGGGATTGATGGCGCGAGTTGTTCTCTGTCCACAAACATTGCAAGTGAATGCGACGCGCATTCTCCGACGTGGCGATTTGGTGAAAAGGGACCAGGGGAACGTCGAGACCCTCTCCGTACTGGATCCATTCTCGGCTCCGGCGGGAACCGACGGTCCCTCCATCCCAGACCCCGTAGTCCATCCTCTCACAGACGCAGCACTTAATACCAACCCCATAGCTGCATCCTATTTTTTAGATTCCCAAAAGGACCACAACAAAACGCCTTAATATCGAATATCCTCTTAAAACCTAACCAAGAACAATGATATAACTATCCAAAGAGTATAAACAAAATAGAGATCACCTGCGAAAGTGTTTGATTGCCAAAAAGAGGAACGATTCTCGAGCAGTTTGAATCTGATTGAAGATCGGAATCTTTATCATTTCCTGAATCAACAACCACAAATACATCGGTTTAGGAATTAGAATAATAGATTTGAGATGATTATGAAAACTAATACCAGGATCATACTTTTCGAACAAGAATGAAGTCGAACGAGTCTTGCTGGCGAGTCTTTTCTCTTGGGTGAAAAGACTGAGAGAGAAGAAGATGATGATGAGATGATTGTTGCAGGAGAACTAAGGGTTTCCATGATGATTCCGGTAACAGCGAAAAGATGTGAACGGCAGACACAGATTTCTACTCTCTGATATTTTTTCTTTCTGTCTTGACGTTTGATTTACCGATTGACGAGGGGAATAAGATCTTCTTCATTGATTTTTCTGTTCTTCTCTGGTCGATTGCAATTCACAAATGCAGGTGCGCGTGAGACTTCCCCAGGAGGGTACGTGGCTTAATCACTGATCAATCTCCAATATCAACGGCTCAGATTAATTTTTGAGTCTTCTTCAATTAGAAGAAGATAGGCTTTAAAAATTTCGTAGCCCGTAACTCAGTTTTTTTATTTCTTTGGGTGCGGCCACAAAGATGTGTGGATTCAAAATCAAATTTTAAAATTATTCAATAATAAAATTATTTTAAAAATATTTTATCAATACCAGTTAATAATTCATATTAATAAATGTTATATATTTTTATTATTAAAATAAATTATTAAATTTATTATGATAATTTTATCGGTTAAAATATTAAAATATCATATAAACTATATAAAAATATCCAAAATTCTCCTAAGACTATGTTGTTTTGTTCAAAATATTTCTTAAACTTTTGAAATAAATGCAAAATTCTCACTCCTTATTAATTTTAGCTAATTGTATTTAAATGTGTTTATTTATCGTGTGATCGGTGAAATTTTATGTAGATTATTTTTTAATTTCCTAATTTGGCGTCCCACATGCCACATGTGCGCCCCTGGGTGACATAAGCAAAACAAGAAAGCATAGTTGGAATCCACGTAGATGCGCGCCTCTGGGTGCGCATTACGCCCTGATTTGACGTTCTTGTAACTTCCAAGATAATCAAAATCTGAGGAGAGTATTATTACCGGATACAGCGAATGACAGAGAGAAGAGTAAGGAAATCAAGAAAAAGGAAGCAGCAAGCTATTTCCCCCACCTTCGTTCTTGCTACCGCTTAATGTATTCATTCGTTTAGTTTAATGTGTACTTGCTCGTCAGCGATCATGGCTTTAGTCTCTTCAAATCAGCCTCCTATAATCTGAGAGGAGTATTTTGGTTTTCTCCTTGGTTGATTTTTTTATGTTTTCTGTTTCAGTGACGGGGGATACGGAGAGTTGCAGTAGCAGAGCTGTTGTCTTTGCGCCAAGCCAGAGCCGAAAACAGAGGCAAAAGGTTGACGTGTGTATTGAAATTCTCTGTAGGCTTAGAGAACTGAATATTGAAGAGGCAAGCCTTCCTGGTTTTGAAGATGAGCTATGGGCTCATTTCCATAAACTCCCTACTAGGTACACTCATGCTCAACCCTAGTTTTTTACGGTGAACTCAAAACTAGTTTGGTTCATGTCAAGAGCAAAGAAAACAATGGAACAAGAAATATTCCATGCTATAGTTTCTTGAATTGTCAGTTGAGAGAATTTTGACATTTACATTATATTCTACTTGGATTTTAATTTATCCAATTACTTGTATAAATAATGTGTTAATTTACGCTTATTTTGTTTGTAGCTTGCCAGTTGCAATTATCTTGATCTCACTGTCGTTAAATATTTCTGCCTAGTTAATAATCTTCTTCTTCTTTATTTAAGTTTCTGTCAAGGAACTGTTTTGGACGAGATTCTTTTATTTCAATCCTTTTCTGGGTAATGAAATGCAATCATTCAACCAAAACATGACTGGTGACTGTCAATATTCACAATAGTCAAAACGGTTTGGTTTCTTGAGGATTTTCATGTATGGAGATTCGATAAGAAGCCACTGAGAAAAATTCTTTGGGGTGAAATTTCAGATGCTCACTTGATGTGAATGCGGAGAGAGCACTAGATGTTCTAATGCACAAAAAGTTATTAGATATGGCCCGTGATTCCTCTGGCAGGCCCGCCATGGAATTCCTTCCTGTACAGGTAACAAACGAGGTCCTTTCATTTGTTAGTTTGCAGCATCAGCCTCTGGACTCTTTATGCATGCCTATAGATTTCATGCTTTACTTTTATTTACTCACCGTGCACATTTTTCCTACAATCATGGTAAGCTGAGCTAATTTCTGTTATATGCTTATGTTGATGAGATTCTGTGAGATATTTTGTCTTTCTTTCCTGAAGATGCTTTTCGCTCTTTTGAAGGGAATTTTGTTCCACTTACATGGTCGTTCCTAAAAGACAATGCATATCTCGTTATTACCAGATTGCAGTTGACTGTAAGCTTGGCTCGTTTGTCCTTTCCAATGAATCTTAGGAATTTTTTTATACAGGTATTTTCACCTTTTGATCGAAATCATGATGGTTCAGTGCATTTAAGGTCTCTAGGGAAAGCAGATGCTCAATGTTCAGATAATCCAGACAAGGGCAGGCATGGCTATGTGCATATCTGTTTGGTCTTACTTCTTAAGTTAAAATTGCCACTTCTTGACAAATTGCTTGATTTCTGGCAATAACTTTTATTCCCTTTTTCAGCATTCATCCTCCACCTACCTTTGGTTCTTCACCTGATCTCAAGCTTGTATATGCAGCAAAGAATTCAAACTTTGAAACAAGGATGTTGTCCCAAATGCTAGTCCATGTTTCTCTCAGTTAATATTTCTGAAAAGTTCTCTTTAGAGTGTGAGTTTCTTCCTTGTTTTACTCTGCATCTGTCGCTCTTTATGTGATAGATATTTAATTGTTAGATAGCTAAAAAGTTGTACATATGGGATTATTAACGTACAGGTCTTGAATCAAAATAAATTAAACAACCATGGGGAAGAGTGTTCATATATTCTCCAAGAAAGTAAAGGAAAATATTGGGGAGATCCTTCGATCATAAGTGAGTTTTCAAGGATCTGTTGGTAAAATATGAGGAAGTTTTTATTGTCTCAATTCCAATATCTCTGGGATAGATTTTGTCTATGGTTCTGCATTTATATTAGACTGTTTCTGACAGAAACTACTCTATACCTTAAAAAGGGTGATATAGCATGTATTATGTTTCTGAACATCATAATCTGTTAGAAGGCTTGATGGGAGGTTTATTTTGTGTGATGGTGGTGGTTAGCTTGTTGAATTCTGCTTTTCAATTTCTTCTCTATTGTGCTATTCACTTTATGTACTCAATTTTTCTTAACTAGTTTACTTTATAGCTTTTTTTTTTAATGAAATAGTTTTTGGGCAACAGTTTTGGCAGCATTGGTTAAAACTTCCCTACAACTTTCTGGAGCTTTCTGTTGATTTTCAGTATATTAAACTTGGGACATTTTTGCATTTATGTAGGCTAATGCATGAAATTACAATCTCAACAACCGACAAGCCAAAACTCAAAACTCAGGTAGTTGAGGTCCTTTAGTTGTTATGTTTCTTGTTTTCTCCCATGAAATATCATGTGTTATAATTAATGAACACATTATTCTATATTAAGAATGATTTTATATGTGTTATGTTGAATATTAAAACTTTATATATACAGAATTCTAGGATAGAAAAAAAAAAGACAATTAATTACATAAGTTGTGATTTATTCTTATACTTTTTAACTTAATTTATCATTTCTTTAACACTTCCTCTCAAGCTGGGTAGTAGATGTTGTCCATCTCCAACTTTCCAATAAGAGTTTGGAATGTTGGATTGTTTGAGGTTTTAGTCAACACATTAACTAGTGAGAATTGATAAACACATATAAGATACATATTAAGCTATTTTTTAAGTTTTTCTTTGATAAAATGTTTATTGACCTTGATATGTTTGGTCTAGTCATATTGCACCAAATTATATGCAATACTTATGACCGACTTATTGTCATAGTATGTGCATCATGAAGTTTTCTCACTTGATTCTAAAATCTTTTGAATTTTTTTTTGATCTATAATAATTCACATATCACTTATGTTATTATTTGGAATTTGATTTTGCACTTGATCTAGCAACTAGATTTTGTTTCTTATTTCTCCAAATGAGTAGATTGCCCCTAAGAAAGGTACAATATCATATCTTTTGCTTGCAACTAATTTTGTATAATCTGCATCTATATAGACTTCTAAGAGCGGTCTATTACTCTTTATGAATATAATTCCTTTTACAAGTGACTCATTTGGGCAATGCTATATTCTATAGGCTGCTTGTAAGTGCATTTCTTTCGAATTGTGCAGAATTAACTTATAACACTTACTAATGGTCTCATGGAAGATAGATATATCAATCTCTTAACTAATCTTTGATACATTTCCTTATTTACTGGTGTATATTTTTTTGCTAATTCTAATTTGTAATTGGGATCAATATGATTACTAACTGTTTAATATGCTAACTTGCCAGTATCTCTCGGTAGGTTATGAATGTATTTATGCTAAGATATAAAGATTCCAAATTTTGAGTAAACAATTTTAATCCTCAAAAAATATTTCGATTTAGATAGTTCCTTGATTATGAATTCTTTTGCTAGACACATTTTTAATATCAATTTTTCTTTCTCATTATCTCATGTTATGATAATACCATTAATGTATACTAGAAGAGTTGTAACTCTCCTTGCCTTTGGGTATTTGATGAACAACGTGTGGTTTCCTTGAGTCTACTTTAATCTCAAGTTTATCATTACCCTTGCAAACTTGTCAAACCATTCTCTTAACGATTGATTGAGTCCATACAGTACTTTCTTCAATTTGCATACCTTATTAGATGGCTGTGTATAGTTGCCAATCAAAATAAGTAGCTAATAATAATAACATTTGCATAGTGTTCATCTTGACTACTAATATGAATGTCTTCTGATAGTTTATTCCATATGGTTGTGTATAGTCCTTTGCCACTAATATTACTTTATATCTCTTGATTGTCTCATTTGTCTTATATTTGATTGTAAAGACCTATTTGCATTTCGCCGGTTTCTTATATTTGAGTACATCTAATCATTTTTATATTTTATTTTTTTTCGAGAGCCTATATTTCCGTACTTATAATATTTTTTCATTTTTCACCAAATAATGCATTAGATGCTGCACTAAGAATATACTCAATTTTCAAACTTGTGAAGGAATTTTTATGGGGCATTGAACACTTAGCAAATGACACAAATTATGAAATAATGTAAATGAGGTAGTTAGTACATTCTTTTGTACTTTTACGAAGTGCAATAGGTATCTCATTATTAGAATGTGTAGGTTTTTTGGGACTTACATCAATTCCGAGATCAATGTTGGATTCTTGGATCGGCTTGGGCTAAGTACTTGACATCTTTCTCCTTGCATACACTTGAAAAAATCTAGGGTCTAATAGGATCTCTTGAATGGATAAATTTTTTGGTGGATTCTGAAATTTTTTTTGTGGTAATGGTGTTAGGTTGTGTGGTAAAGATGCTTGGGTCTAGAAATATTAGGTGTATGAGTTGATCCCCAAATATCTTTGTTGATTAATCAAAGTGGAAGTAAATTTCTTTTATTATTGATAAGAAATCTTACACGATTATGTTTTCTAAACTCAGATATTATAATATAAATTTATGTTTAAATTCTTAAATAATAAGGAAAACATAATCTTGAAGATGGAAAAGAATGGATGTCCACGTCTTTTATGATGGACCCAAATTTTGTGTGTGAGGTCAGTAATAACAGTAAAGAAAAATCCCCCAAGTGCATTCAAATAGTAAAATTCTTTTCTGGTTTCAGCAAGGTCCAATCATCTTTTTGAATTCTGGTCCTAAAAATGACAGTAGAAAAGTCAAATATTATTTTACAGTTCAAATCTTGTGATATATTATTGACCGACACAAGATTAGTAGACAGTTTAGGAATATGTAAATATTTTCTAAGACAAAGGTAGAACTAATCTTAATGTTGTCATTGCTTGCAATAGTATTGAGTCAACCATCTGCAATAACAATTTTCTTATTATTTCGACAGGAAACATATTTATGAAAGTATTTAGAAGTATTTGTCACCTGATCTGTAACTCATGATTCTACAAGTCAAAAATTCTCAAAGAGTTTATTTGAGGCATTTAAACTGTGTAGAAATGAAAGCATATCAGAGTGTTTGTACCTATGGACTTCTCGAGGACCTAAAGTCGACTTGGCAGTCGTTTAATCTCATCTTTGAAAGCAGTGAGGTCAGCAGGTGTTTTTTCTTTCTGTTGGTTGACATATTCACCTGTAAAGAATTTTCTGTCTGGGTGTTTTGTATCTCCACTCTTTGCTGGAGGTACTAAGCTTACTGTGCAATTTTCAATACTTCTCTTTGGTGTCTCTTCACTTTTTGTAAAAAATACACTAAAGATTAATCATATTACCGCTTCCAGAATTGAGATCTCAGAGTTGCTCACTTTGTTTGCTGGCAAGGTTTGGAACCTCGTGAAATCAAGGTTGAAGTATCAGTGGAATAAGGTTCTAAGATGACCTCTTTTCTGCTTCTTTCGTTGTTCTGATGGAAAATTACCTCATTGAGTAACGATATTTCCTCTTTTCCTATGCTTTGTACTCAGAGTTGATCATATTAAAGACTTAATCCTGCCATAAATTGATATGTATGATCTTTTTCTATAAACTTTTTAAGATAAGTTGCATCTTTACTCCAATCCATGGTTAGACTATGATATTAGTCCAGTTCCTCCTACCAGATTTTTAGCATGTTAGAATATTTACTAACATGTAATAAATCTATGTAGCGTCTTTGACTTTGGAGTAGGTTTTGTCAATTGCATTCCGCACTGCTTTTGCTACAGGTAGAAACATCATGGTGTTACTAATTTCTGGAGTCATGGAGTTCCAGATCTATACCATGATCATAGAATCATCTTCATTGCATGTATCAAATATGGGTCTCTTGGATTTGAAGATAATCGAGTATCCCCTCTCTCCCCTCTCCCTCAAGGGTGGTCTGAAATAATTGGGACCAATTTAGGTAATCTTTCCTCATGAAGCGGTAGACAGCTTGGATTGGCTGAAATTCGTTGGTGTTCCTCATATTGAAATGTGAACCTATGGAGAGACTTAACCTCCAACATTTATGAACCGATAGTACGAAAACAAGCTGGGTGAAATTGGAGTTAAAGCTGACAGCTGGAATAATGGTGTCACTGGGCAGACTGTGGCCGATGGTGTGGAGCACACAGCTGCATAGGAATGATTCTGGAGTGGGAAGGTCCAACTGATGCAGAGAGGCTGTTGTTAGAGGTTGTTGGAGAGGCTCAGATAGACCTGGTTGCTGATGCAGGTGATCGATGCAGGCTCTAACAGACCTGATGCAGGTTTGAACTTGGTTGCAAGAGTAGAGAGTGGCATAGAAAGAAGAAATGAGAGTTGAGATGCACGTAGAGAGTGGCATAGAGGAGTGAGTGGTTGTTTGACACCATGATTTGTGTCTCGCATTTGGTGGTGCAGTTGCATCAAGGTTGCAATTGCGTTTGAGCAGCAAGACGGAAAAGAGAATGTTGTGTCTGGGTCGCACTCATGTTTGGACATTGTGCGACTTTAGAGAAGGTTGCTTCTGGTGGCTATACTTCCTCTGGTTGCTGCCGGTGATGAAGGTCAGCAGGGGTAGCAGCTGCAGTAGAGGGAAGGCGCACAACTGGATAGAAAATGCTATTGGATAGAAACGCACGTGACTGGATGCACAACTAAAGACTCTAGCGCCAATAATGAAGGTCTGTTTGGCTGTTACTGGTGGTCAGGCTGACAGAGGTGGTTGGCTGTGGTGACCGGTTATGAAGGCTGATCTAACACTTTTAGTTTTTTCTTTTTTTCTATTTTGGCATTGAAGGCCAAATAAAATTTATAAAAGAATTTAGAGTTTCTTTAATTCAGAATTCTGATATATGTTAACAATTGTTTGATGTATATTTTATTGAATGTTAAATCCCTATATATACAGATTTTTTAGGATGGAAAAAGAATTAGACAACTAATTACAAGGCAGTAATTTATTCTTATACCCTTTGGCCTAATTTACCATTTCTTTAATATTCTATATTAGTAAACAGTAGCAAGCTTTGGTTTGGATATAGTTGTGTGTTTTATATGGCGAATGGTGTATAGTCTCTTATTAATTTGATTTCAGACTTGGGATATGAGGTCTTGAACTAGTCAATATCTAATGTTTTTTTTTTTGTTTGGATTTGTCAGTTGACTTCCTTTTGTCTGAGATTGAATTGAACATTCAAGGGGCACATGCTTTTTCCACCACAGATGGGTACTCCTTGGACGTGTTTGTTGTTGACGGTTGGATACTTGAGGTACAACAACGTTGTTTAATTAAGTTAATCTTTTATCATGTTTTGCATAATGAAAATTGCTCTCTACATAATGAAAGTTTGCTCTTAGATTTATCAGAGCAAGGAACGTTAAAACTATAGGAAAATCTTCTCTCTCCTTTTCTACTAATACAATTGTGCAACTGCTTCATGTTCATGATTTATAGGAGACTGAGCAGCTTAGAAATGTATTGATAAAGGAAATATCAAACACCAAGGTAGACCACTTGCGAACTTGGGTTCTTCTCTTCAACTTTTCTGGCATCCCTGTATCTTGGAGCGCCAGCTCTACGGTGGAGTTATAAGCGAGTCTGTATAGCTTGGTGCCGCCCATGGTCTGCAAGTTCGCAGGTTGAGTCCCTGTGTAATTGTATGGTTTCAGAGGTTTTCCGGGAAAATCATCTGAATGTTGAAGAAATGAGCCTGGAGTAGAGAAACTCTGGGCATGTCAAAGGAGATGTTGATGTCTGCCACCATGCGGTTGCCATTGACACAGGTAGAGCAAGGGTTGATGCCGAGGCTGATGGTGAAAAGCAGGGAATGGTCGATCTTCAATGAAACTTTTGCTGGGTATTTCTTTGAATTCAAGCTTCTCAAGGAATCAGCAAAGTTGTCTGCTACAGGTGTGGCGTTTGTTGCAGGAGTTGATACAAGGATTGGCAGAGTTGTGCTAAGAGAGCCGCTGGAGTAGAGAACAGTAGCTGTGGTTTGTCAACAGCAATGGGTGCATCCATGAATGGTGAGACGGCCAACATGTACTTGCCACCATTAGCAACATCAGCAGTTAACAGAGCGTTGGTGGACTGACCGGGCCGAAGATGATGGTATCTGTCTTTAAGGGCTTGGTGGTATAAGCAGCATCAACTTCAATGATGGTGAGTTTGTGACCAGTGATCTTGGAGAAGAGCTCCTCGTTGAGTGCAGCATTGATGATTCGAAGCATGTAGGTCTTGCCGGATTCTACTGTTAGTGTGTAGCCTCGCAAATAATTAAGCATCTTCATCATTCTGCTGTATGAAAAAAAACGTGACTGATTAACCATGAAAACTGCAACTATATGATGTATATATGAGTACTCTTGTGATGAGCAGCTTGGGACAGGCCCTGGCAAGCCATTGATGGTGTGAGCGTCAGGGACTTTAGGGGCGAAGCCTGACTTTCAGAGCTTCATTGATGACTGCTTCAACGTCGGATTTTCACTGTTCACCTACACAGAAGAACAAAATTCAACTTTCAGCCGATTACTCAGGTCTTTCCCGGCCCTTTTTACCTCCAAAAACAATAAGTAACTAAGCCGATCACGACTTCCTTCTGAGGTTTAGGGAAATGATTAAGGGACACCAAGCTTGGGCAAGATGACAATGCCACCAAAGAGTTCGTCGTTGACCTGTGACTGAAATTGTACCCATAGCTTTGCTCTGGCTGGATTGGACACTGCGTTATACGCAGGCCCATTTGCCCAACCAGTTCTCAGATGCCCGATCCCATGCCTGCCTCATCAAACAATGAAATAATTAATTAATTATTAATCTGGTTGTTCAATTAGGTCTTATGATTAGTGCATTACCGGTGAATGCTAAGATTGTATTTAACATGGTTGGCCACTTTGACCAGGACAGTGTCGTCCTCTCTAGCAAGTGTCAGACCAGGGAACTGGCCATTGACTCTGACAATGGGTTCTGTCGAGCAAAATCTTGTATTTTTCATTACCACCTGCATGCATAAACATTATATATACATATATACCTAATTATATATGTATATATACATGTAAATTTAGGAGATGGTGGTATGATCTCTTCTGCCATGTAGTTTTAGTCGTTTGGCGAAACAGGATAACTGTCCCAACGTATATGTATGCTTGCGACGCAAGCTCCATTTACGTATCAACAGAAATATATTGCAGATATCGATATATTTGTGTTGATTTCTTATGAACAAAACAAAATTAGTTACCCATGAACAAAACCTCCTAATTTTGGAAGTAAAGCTACATATGCACGTGTGTGTGTGTGTGTATTTATATATATACAATTCTTTTACTAATTTATTTATACTTGAATACTCATTTAGCATTTGAAAATTTAAATGTTTTCTCTCGTTTTTTTTGTTGGTTGTATTATAATTATAAGAACTCATTTGTTTTATTTTTTATTTAATTAAATTTTAATAAATTCTTAC
The DNA here is from genome assembly GCF_054855325.1 of Carica papaya. Taxonomy (NCBI): domain Eukaryota; kingdom Viridiplantae; phylum Streptophyta; class Magnoliopsida; order Brassicales; family Caricaceae; genus Carica; species Carica papaya. The sequence goes on from NC_142309.1 coordinate 28,869,596, forward strand.
TAAATATTTACTGTATACCATATTGTAGTTATGTCTACCGATTAATTATTAATATGTACATATTATATATATGTATATATGTATGTATTAATACTTCATTACTTAAGAATATTTTTGGAACTTCAGTTAAATTGGGTCTAAAACAGTATAATTTTGGGCCATAGCGGGGCCTAAACATTAAAAATATTGGGCCATACCAAGGCCTAAAATGGTAAAATATTGGGCTTTATCCGGGCCTAAAATGGTAATAATTATTATTATATAATTTGGTACACATGGTTTCCTGGCCAAACCTCCTTGCGCGTGTTTTGGCTTTCTTCCGTGCTGGCTCATAAACGACATCGTTTTAACACTTTCTCCTCTTTTTCCTGCTAGAAATATTATCATAAGCCCATAAGAAGCATTTGCACAAAGCTTAGGAAGCTAAGAAATATTAATTGGCATCTTTCCTGGCTGCTCGTAAACGACATCGTTTTAACGCTTTCACCCACCCACCTGCGACTGAGGTTAAAAATGGTAACGCAGAAGTGCGTCCTCATTTCTTGTATGGTCGAAAATAGTGAAAAAGACACTCAAGAAGGGGAAGAAGATAAAGAAAAACAGCATATACAGGTCCCCAAAGCTTGCTCAATCTTAGATCTTTAATGGCGACTCCGGTGAAAGTGTACGGCCCACCTCTCTCCACAGCTGTATCAAGAGTCCTGGCTTGTCTCATTGAGAAAGATGTGGATTTCCAGCTCATCCCCGTTAACATGGCTAAAGGAGAACACAAGAAGCCTGAGTTCCTCAAGATTCAGGTCAGGTGCCTACTCTTTCATAAGTACATCATCGCCTAATCTTCACTAATTTCCTTGCTTAATTCTAACAGCCGTTTGGTCAAGTTCCAGCGTTTCAAGACGACACTATCTCCCTCTTTGGTACACTTACCCACAAATCCCTTTTGCTCCCGCTTTGATTAAATGATAATCGTAGCTAAAATTATCCATATGGGTTTTGCTTGTTTGACATCAGAATCAAGAGCCATATGCCGCTACATTTGCGACAAGTACCCAGAAAGAGGAAACAAAGGATTGTACGGAACCAACCCCCTGATAAAAGCTTCCATAGATCAATGGATGGAAGCTGAAGGACAGAGCTTTAACCCACCAAGTTCGGCTCTGGTTTTCCAGCTGGCTTTTGCGCCGCGAATGAAGATCAAGCAAGACGAAGGTGTGATCAAGCAGAACGAAGAGAAGCTGGAGAAGGTGCTGAATATTTACGAGAAAAGACTTGGGGAGAGTCAGTTTTTGGCCGGTGACGAATTCTCTTTGGCTGATCTTTCGCACTTACCAAACACACATTATTTGGTAAATGCAACCAACAGGGGAGAGCTGTTTACTTCGAGAAAGAATGTGGAGAGGTGGTGGTCTGAGATCTCCAGCCGCGATTCTTGGAAGAAGGTGGTTGATATGCAGAAGACTCCATGAATTTTTTCGCTTGTTTTGTGATTTGTCTTCTTTATTTAGTAATTCGGTTGTTAAATAATTCCGAGACCTATTTCTTTAAGAATTACTATTTAGTATTTACAATATTTGACCGTGGGGTTTATCCATTTCTTGCTATATCTGGTTTCTTCCAACAAAAATCAATCCGCAAGAAAAACCAAATTAATTAAAGAAAATCATAAAATGAGTAAAGGGTAAATGAAGGATAACTTCTTAAAAGTTTACAATACTATATAAACATCTGACTATGTAGCATAGCATGTATGTACTATATATATATATATATCCATGCCCTAAAACATTCCTTACAGTCTTTTAACAGTTTGACATCCACAAATTCTGGTCCTGAATTGTTTCACTGTCGATTATTTTCATCTAACCCAGTTGTTGAGGTATAATATCCCACCTCTCAACTACCACCATGTTCTGCTGCAACTTCAGTCTCTCTTTATATTCTTTCAGTTCTCTCTTATACCTTTCCTTGTCTTTTAGTCCAATGTTCTGATAAACCTACAAAACCATCAAAAAAAAATCCCATGAATCATCAAACTAAATGAATCAATAATGCTAGGTTCCCATGTATTTTAATCCATAATTTCAGCTTCTAAGTTGTAAAGATTGATTACTACACCGTCGGAGTATCAAATGGCAATAGACTAAAATAGAGTTTCTGATTTGAGTTTCTGAATACCATCTTATCTTCTGGGCTGAGTTTGCTCCAAGACTCGCCAATCATCTTCGTGAACTCCCTTTCCCTGTTGGGGTACAGAGACTTGAGCTTATAATGCTTCTCAGCAAAGAAGAAGTTGTAACCACTTCTGTTGGGTTTTGGGTAGCTGGGATCTTCCCCTCTTCTGCTTCTTCTTCTTCTTCTTCTCTTCCTAGCATTGCGCGGCTTGTGAGTATGGTCGTACGGGACGATAGCACCCATGTATTGAGGAGATGAGATAGATGTGCCTGGCTGATCTGAGTGGGAATGGTAAAGTACTCCTTTCAGAGTCTCTGAACCCAGTTTTACAGACACCAGATAACCGCAATCGAATTTACCATCAATTGTGCCAGTAGCTGAAAAACATGAAGAACCTGCACAGATAATTGATTGAAATTTTTAATTCTCGAGTTAATTTGTGTTAAATCAATTACAGTATTATTTCAATCCTGTTTAGTTATCTTAGAAGGACCTACTGTGGCCTAAAGTCCTTAAATTACCTTTAAAAAAGATCAAAACAAATATTCTACTAGAAAAATCAACCACAATCAGATCTTAATGTATAGATATAATACTCCATAAACATTGATGATAAATTTCTGACATGAAAAGGTGAAATTTCGCATATTCTTCTCCATGACAGACTGAAAACGACACTAAATTCTATCTTACTACTACCAGTTCCTCATAAAAGGTAGAGGAACATTGAGGCCCCATGACATAAAATGGAGAAAAATGGGTTAATGCCAAGTCAAATGGGCACTAAAAGTTCAAGGCAGGCAAAGCTTTTGCTAAGCTTTCAATACAAAATATAAACCATTCAACTATGGACAAAGACATAAAAAAGAAACAAAATTTTCCAATACAAGAAAAAAGAAAAACATTAGTACAAAAGATTCCAATAGTCACATATGAGAATTACAAAATAAATGTAGTGGGACCCTAATGAAAAGGGATTAAGAAATCCATATGCACATAAAACATATATGTACATATATATATACATATAAGAAGTCAGCATTGAGTATGTAATTCCATGGTATCATAATTCATAAGTAAGAGATAAACTAAGCAGAGAATTTTGGTCCAGAAAAATTAAATCAAACATCTGTGGTGTATGGTTATACTCGCTTTATCCTCTTACAAAATTTGGCCATAACTGAGAGATTAACTAACCTTCAGTAGGTGGGTCAGGATTATGTGTTTCAGCTTTAGGAGAATACTCCACGAGAGCCAATTCATTTCTGCATGGAGGGTCGTTGATAGGGAATGCACCTGCAGATATATATACATATACATACAATTCGACCGATAGAAAACACAAATGATAATATTAATGCATAAACAGAAACACGAAAATCATTAATAAAAGCGAAAACCCAATGAATTTTGGATTGAAAGAAGAAATAGAGCAGAAGCAAGTACCCGGTGGAGTGATCAGTGGACCCTGCATTTTAAAGAAATGAACCTGTTCGTAGTGGTAGAGGAGAGTGAAGTAATGTTTCCTCAAAACAAAAGAGGCGCTTGTTGTCGTTGGAGAGAAGTTGAAGACACTGCCAACTTCTCTCCATTTCTTCTCTGCAACAACCTATGCGATCCAACAGTATAAAGTTGAAGTTTCAATGAGAAACTTAGAATACAAGCTTCAGATCTTGCCACACATTACATATATACATACATATGTATACATAGAAATGGCTTTGGGCATAGAAATAAACCTTCTGGTAACCTCCTCTGTTTGTGGCCTCCACATACAGCACATGCAAATCTAGCTCCTTTCCTCCGATCACAGGAATCCTTAATGTACATCAAAAGGCACAAAATCATCACAAAACCATATCTAAACAGACATCCATAAAAACCCAAAAGAAAATTCCCTTTTGTTTTAATCACTAGACTCCCATTACCAGTTGACCACAGCATGCTCTAAGCAATCTATTAATGTTCTACTCGCCCAACAAGAAAACCAAAGATGCCCGAAAGAACAGATAAAAAGAGATGAAAGGAAAGCATACATGAACTTGGTGCCCATTATAAAATGAAAGCGCCTGAGGGTGTCCCAAAAAGTAATCGAATCCTCAATAACATCTTCGTGAGATGCCAGGGGCTCTGGGTACTCCTTATTTTCGAGGGAGCCATTCTGGGCCTTGATTCTGACCGAAGACGACGACATTTCCCGACGACGACTTCAAGAGCCACCGGAAAGAGAGAACAAAGTGAGAAAGAAGAGGAGGGGGGGTAGACGGAGAGGGATAGTAATGAAGGTTTTAAAGAGAAGAGAAGGGGAGATTTCAAGGTAAAAATTAAGTGAGAGAAAAGGTGGAAGCAGAGTAAAGTGGTGAAGGCGTGAGAGGGTAACGGTTGTGAAGATTTTGGCCTTTTGTAGTGAATGGCCAACCAGAGTGAGAGTGAGAAGGCAAACCCAGACTTTTTCTCTGTTGCTAAAATATTACTCAATCTCCCTACTACTTGTATTGAGTATTTATTATTTACTGTTTATGATTTATTATAATTTCATTTAAATTTATTAGAGATAATAAATAAACCCTTTCTTTCTTTCTTTCTTTCTTTCTTTCTTTCTCTCTGGTGTCAATCCAAGTCTGACATCTCTGCTCTTGAGCTTTAATTTCTAAGCTTCTTTTTCTTCCTTCTCCAAACGTTGACATGCACTTGGCCGTCTTTCTCCTGACTACTCTCTGAACCCTGAACATATCTTCCAGTACACATCTGCTGAGATTTCTGCAACACAAGCGCTTTCCACCGGGACTTCCTACACGCAAAAACCAAACTAAAAAAAAAAAAAAAAAAAAAGTTTATTTAATTATATTGGAGTATACAATTATTTCAAAGAAAATGTTTATCTTCAAACCGATACAACATACAATTTTTATTCAAATTAATAACATATACTTCATGATTATAACCATGTTGTTTTTAAAAATAAAAAATATGTATTAAATAAGTTGATATGATTGTAAATCGAGTCAGATTTAGTAACGCACGTTCAATAGTAGTTCAATATTTATTATGTAACGCATACATTAAAATATAAACATGTTCCTCGCATTCTTTGGCAGTACGTGATAATAAACGGCACAAATGAACTTCGTGGCGTGTGAGAGTCACACGTTACTCTTCGACTTGATTTATGAATTGAATCTTGTTTTATTTAATTTAGAATTCTATCTTTTTGTTTTTAAATACTTAAATAAATTTTTAAAATTTTAGGTACTTCTAAATAGAAAAATATTAACAAAAGATGATAATATAAACTTTATAATTAATATTTACAATATAATTCCTCTTCAAATGCAGAAGTTGTAGGCAATTTTTTGAAGGGAAAATCTTTCTAGGATAGCAGCTAGCAAAAAGTTCATTCATAAATTGATTTGTAATATTTACATCATGGAATTTTCCATATGTATTGTAGTTTGTTTATAAAAAATAAGATGAAAAATTTTTACACACTTACATTTATCAATTAGTGAATATAAGTTGTAGTTTTTGTATACTTTCTTAATGAATCCTCCCATTAGATTAGAAAAAAAATTTATATTGACCTATGTAATATTGTTCGCGATGATCGTATAAATTTATAATGCAAAATGAAATAAAGAATATAAAAATTATGTACCTCGTTAAAATGTGATAATACACAAATGGATCTTACATTAGTTGGTTTTTCCATACCACTGCTTAAAGGAATTACCAATAATCTCCACAAGAACATAATCCATTTTCAAAATGGTGGAATCGCTTTGAATCTCGAATTATAATAGTACGCTTCTCAATTAGAGATATAAACTTTGCGGTGTTGTGACAATCGCAGCATATCCTGAGGTTCTTTGTTATAACCAATGGCATGCCCCTCTTTGTTACCAAAAGCCCAAATGCAATGGCTAACTTCTCGCTGTGCTGATTGATCATATCCTCTTTCACCTCTTCATCAACATCATGCAGGACAGATTCTGTTCTAGACACAAATCCAGCTTCTCGAATTTTTTGCATTACATCCTCCAGCTTTTTATGTATTTTCTCAGATTCAGGATGTGATCGATCACCCACCAAAAACTGATGAATTTCGTCTCCATATTCAATATAACTGCACCCAGGGCTTCTCATAAGACCTCTCTCCTTCATCAAAACCCTAACCTTTGCAGCATCCTTCCATAAACGAGCTGCAGAGAGTATATTAGATAGCATAATATAGTTTCTCGGATCCCATGGGTCTAACACTATCAATAGCTCTGCCACTTCCTTCCCAAGTTCAATATTTCCAAAAATCCTACATGCACCAAGAAGAGCTCCCCAAATAGCAGCATTAGGTTCTAATGGCATGAGTTTGATCATTTCATAAGCATCATTCAACAGCCCAGAGCGACCCAGAAGATCAACCATGCAAGAGTAGTGATCCAACTTTGGCTCAACCCCATAAACTTGTGACATGATTTTGAAGTAATGTTTACCCTCCTTAACAAGCCCAGAGTGACTGCAAGCACTTATCAAGTGAGTGAAGGTAACATGATCAGGTGCCACTCCTTGTTTAACCATTAGCTCAAAATGCTCCACTGCTCTTCTTCCACGCCCGTGCACAGCGTAGCCTGCAAGCATGGCAGTCCAAGCTACTCTATCAGGATAAGTTATCTCCCTAAAGACATCATGGGAATCTTTTAGCCTCCCCAGCTTTGCATACAAATCTAAAAGTCCAGTTAGGATAGCCACGTTGGCATTAAAACCGTATCTAATGATTGAACCATGAATGCTCTGCGCTGGTTTTCCTCTACCTATATTTTCACAAGCTTGAAGAACAGTCAATATGGTGGCTTGATCAGAGTTAATTCCAGCCCGTTTCATCACATTAAAATAATATAACCCTTCTATGGAAAACCCGTTTTGAGTTTGAATTGCAATCATGGAATTCCAAGACACTAAATTCTGGACTGGCATTGCTTCAAACAATCGACAGGCCGCTATTAAACACCCAGACATTCCATAAAAGTTAATAAGAGCATTATTAACTTTTGTTTCTGCAAGCATTCCGAGTTTCAGTGCAATCCCATGAATAAATTTCCCCTCATTTAGAACTCTCACATGATTGCAAACCGAGATTATAGATATAACTGTAACATCGTTGGGTTGCATACCCAGTTCAAGTCTCATCCTGGACAACGCGTTCAAGCATTTAACCAGACAAGATCTTCGCGAATATCCCGTAATCAATGAATTCCAGGAGATCAAATCTTTGTTGGGAATTTCATCAAACAGCTTCTCCGCATGTTCCTCGCACCCCAATCTCATATAAGCAGACACCAACTGATCGCCAATGAACCCGTGACGATAACTCAAAAATTTTAAAACTTGCGCATGAATTGACAAGCAACAAGAGACAGAAGTACAGGTTATCACATCAGCAATTAGATTCGAAACAAATGCGTCTGCATTCGAACGGGTATTGAAGTTTGGTTGAGCAAAAGGAGTAGTGCAGAACCTGCTTCTACAGATAAACCTCTGCAAGAACGAAGGATTGTTTAACCCTATGCCAGAGAAGGCTAGTGCGACCGATAAACAATAAGTTATTCTCATAATCTTCCATGATTGACGACCGAGTTTACGAGAAGCAAGGTTGATGGATGAATTTCGAACGAGTCATTCTTCGGTGTGCTTTTTGCCTGCTCACTTTATTAACTTACGGATCCATCTGTATGTTTACGTGATTGTTTAGGGGCACTTAAACTTCATTATCATCAATTTGTTCATTTGCTGATTTTGAAGATAATAGAAAGCTGTTTATCCATTATATTTGGAATTAATTGAAGGTGTAGAGCTGCAAAGAAGTGAACTTAAAAACTTTTAAAACAAGATACTTGAATTCCACAAACTTCTACTATTTTTGAATGAATATTTGAAAAATCCCCCAGCAGACCCTCCCTTATTTCATGTATACAAGTTGTGTATGTGTAATATGTTATATATTATTAAACTGTGTATAGATATAAGTTGTCGTATATATATATATATATATATATATATAAAAGCTATGCTATTTTTTTAAGACTTTTTTTTTGGAAGCCAGCTAGCGTGGGATGGGTTTAATCTGAAATTTAGAGGGTAAGTCCAAATTCCAATGTAATGGGACAGAGCTTGCATGGAAGCGGCAACAGCAATTCATCCATCACATACGATGATCCAACGGCCAATCAATAATCAACCCCTACAAGTAAGATTAGCCGTTGGATAACGAGTCTTGAAGGGCAGAGATGAAACATGCAAGTATGGGAAACCCCGATAAGATTCTGGACAAACACGTCTTCTCAGTGAATCGGTGAAAATCACATGAATTGAGTCAGATTCTCTTGAATCCATAACGGAAGATGCTTGAGAATATACCCCAGCGGCTTGCCGCATTCAATCCGTGGGCGGCTTAGTTACCGTTTCGGGATAAGCCCCCCAATCTCATCCCTTTCCTCTTTTCGTCACCATATAAACCCACCCACCTCTAATATTTCTCTGCATTCAAGACAATCCCTCGCTCCATACAACTCTACCAAATGACCAAAACCATGGTCGCTCCTGACCACCACCAACAACAACTCCTCCACAAACTTCAACTCTTCAAGATCCAAGGCAGAGACAAACGTGGTCATAAGCTTCTTCGGATCATCGGCAACCTCTTCCTTGGTAATCTATTCACTACTCTGCTTTTTTTTTTTTTTGGAACAATTTTGGCTCTTATAATTTCTTGAAATTTGATTTGAGTTATCGTATGGAACAGCGAGGCATGTGAGTATCGAGGCAGTGAACAAGTACTTGGAGGAGAAGATATACCCAGAGCTTGGAGAGAAGCCGTTTTCGGTGGTGTACGTGCATACGAGAACTGAATGGGGCAAGAACTTCCCGGGAATCTCAGCACTCAGGTCGATCTACGATGGGATTCCGATCAATATTAAGAATCAACTGGAGGCTGTTTATGTAGTGCACCCGGGACTACAGGCCAGACTCTTCCTCGCCACCTTTGGTCATTTTATCCTCAGCGGAGGATTATACGGGAAACTCAAGTACGTGACGAGGCTAGAGTTTTTGTGGGAACATGTGAGGAGGAAGGAGATTGAGATACCGGAGTTTGTGTACGATCATGATGAGGAGCTGGAATACCGGCCAGCGATGGAATATGGGTTAGAGAGTGACCATCCCAGAAATTATGGTACACCTTTGACGGACTCTCTGTCCGTCTTCTCGATGAGGTGCATAGCCTAGTAGTAGACTGCTCTGCTATTTTACCTCTTCTTGTCCATATATACACTTAAGAGTGAGTGCCGTGTAGGCAAATCAAAAGTTAAATTGTATCGGGGTCAATATACAAGTAATCGTTAACGCAACGTTTCTGGATGGGTTTAACGTTATGGAGCTCATCCGTACCTGACTATCAGATCAAGAAACTCTTAAAAGCTTATTACACCAAGATTGGCATTCAACAATAACCAATAAAAATCTAGAAAAGAAAGATTTTGTGCTTGCGAGAGTTACGAGGTAGATATGAACTGGGCCTTGGAGACATCCACTGAACTGGGTTTCCCCAGCTCAAAGACAGAGATAAGAAACACGCACACAAAGCAAAAATCAGAAGAATCTCTGTTCACTGAACACCAAATTTGGAGAATTGCCTAGGTGGTGGCCAGGCTTGAACTTTGAGCAGGTGAAATCCATCCTGTTCCTGGAAAATTTTAATGTTGTGGAGATTATCAAAAAAACCCAGGCTCTGCTGATCAAATCACGTGTCTGTGGCTGCCAAATTTTGGGGCCAGAATCTGCTGATCAGATTGTAATAAGTTATATGTTTAATGCAGATAAGCCCCCAGATGAAACCATAAACAATAGCACTTGCCAGTTCTTGATCCAACAATATGCCCAATAGCGCAGTACACACTGATTGATTTACCCATAAAACATAAGCTCCAAAGATCTTGAATATATTAAGCATATAACAGAACAGAACAGAACTGAACAGCACAAGATAGCAAGTGTATCATCTTCATCTGTTTTATAACACAACCCACACAGCACATGGCTAGGTTACCTGTTTCCCCGAGCAAAATCCCTTCAGCCTGTCAGTCAATACATACGAACTCAAGAATTATTTCGAAAGGAATTCCACAAATTTTGATGATTTGATGAATGTATATCCAAGTGGGACTGTTCTTAGCCTAATAAGCAATTCACACATTTGAATTATTATTCCTTGTATTATAACTAGGTTACTATTATGACTATCATAAATCTTATTTGGTAGGCAATCTATTAATTGCCATTGGACCTGACCAAGCATCAGAACTAAAATTCTTACAACGCTGCATCTTGAAATCTATATGCTTCAAAATACTCGATCAATGAAGTTTTGAATCAAACCTGTAATTTACATAAAGCACTTGTACTGACCTTTATTTAGCACGGATTAGGGGTAATCCAAATCGGAGGTGGCCACTGTAGCCCATAAAAAGAATTCGCAGGGTAGCAGGGCAACGGCTCGATGCTTCCGTCTGATAACCTGTAAATGCCCAAATCGGGTTCTATGAAAACCCCATCATTAGTGTAGGAATAATCATCGGTGTAATATACGCAGTTCCCGGTACAACCTGGAAAATCAGAAGCTGAAAATGACAATGAAGAATTTTCACCCACAAATATCATATTATCGCCCAAGTTTAAGATTCTCTCCCACTGTAACCCGCTCGCGTCAAGCCTGAACACCTCAAAGCGATTGGTCCTAAAGATCAAATTCTGCCTACTAGGCTCGAAATCCAACTCAAGATCAAGATACCGGGTCACCAGCAACAACTCGTCTCCCAAACCAACCAAATACTGCATATCACCACCGAGTTGTCGTGGCGTTTCGACGATCGAAATCTTAGGCGTATAGCCCCGAAGATCACACACCATGATTGTTCCGTACTTATCGACAGCGTAGAATGATCCCTTGAAGAAGATGACATCTTCACAATAAGAAAGCAAGCCTTCAATCAACCTCCAACAGTTGTCTCCGTTTCTGCAGTAGGCTAAATCGCCAGTTTGATTCAGAATCGCTAATGCGAAGAAGCCTGTATCCATCCCGGGACTGGAGGATAATACGACTTTCTTGATGAAGTAATCACGCATTTGCCTTAGATTGCGCGTGTAGCGATCGCCGGAAGAGAGTAAAAGAAGTAAGTATTCTCGGCCGATATGAGAATAATTGAAGGCTATAACATTAGGGAAAGAGGAGAGCGGAGGGAGAAAAAGCTTGGCCCGAGAGAGCGGATTTAGAAGTATAACCTCAGGGGTTTCGTCGAGGAGTACGAGCCAGCCGTGGGAGGAGCCGCAACTGCGCTTGCGCGAAGCTGCTTCTGAGAGGTTGAGGATGTGGACCTTGTGGTTGGAAAGATCGAAGAAGGCACGGCGAGGTTGGAGCCGGGACTGGGATTTGGGAAGCATAAGCCATGGGAGCTGAGGAGGGAGATGGGTCGGAATACTGGGTACGGAGGACCGCCACGTGCGACACACGGCCTGAAACCGGAGGTAATCGCCATAGATAGTGAGTTTTTTGGAGATTATATCCACCAATTCTTTTGGGAGTTGGGTCCAATCCACACTCATCTTTCAGAGTCTTCTCCAATCCCCCTGAGAAACTCCTTCAAATTTGGAGCGTTGACAATTGACAAACAGGGAATAGCAAAAAGATAAATACACGAACCTGACTTTTTTAAAAATAAATTAAAAATTATATGTTTAAAGAAATTAAGCTTATCTGAAACAGATAACTCTTCAATGATACGTTAATATTTTCGTACGTTTTTTTCTTTTTTACTCTTCTTGTTTAAAATTTGACAGGGTTTCCTATTCGTACGAGGAAATCCTTGTAGTGTTCGGTTTTCCCGAACCTAGTATATAAGCATACAACTAAACGGGCAGAGGGTAAAGTAGAACGAAAATTTTCGGACTAATCTCAACTAACACCTTCCTTCTTCTTTTGGCCAATGATTTGCCATCATCGCCCAAGCCTACCCAAGATCAACTTGTGCAACAGGATTCTCAACGCTTGCAAGAAGCTTTCCTGCATCTCCGCCACGAAAGTACACGGTCATGAATCACCAGCTGTTGGAGGAAAGAGAATCTGCGGATCATCAAGAGGTTGGCTTATCGTAGCCGATAAAACCTCTGCCATTACTCTGGAAAATCCTCTCAGAGGACTCAAAATCCAACTCCCGCCATTCTGCCCAGCAGCCGGGAAACAGGAACTTGTGCATAAAGCCATATTATCTTCTGACCCTGAAACCCAGGAGCAAGACTACTCTGTCATGATAATATATGGAGAGAACCGAGAGCTAGCTCGCTACGATTCCGGTAACAAAACATGGACTATGTTACAAGAAGCTGGATCTTTCTACGACGATATCATATCGCACAAGATAAATTTTTATGCGGTTGATGGGTATGGAAGAGTTGTTCGTTGTGAGAAAAGTAACGTTAAAGAAATTGCAGGACCATGGTTTTTCAAGGGAAACAGAGTATATCTGGTGGTGATAGAGGAACAATTGAGTCTTATAATTAGACACTGGAAAAATAACCCTGTTTCTGGTCAGAAAATAACACATAAATTTGAGGTGTACGATCTGGATGGTCCTGAGAATTGGGTACATACCGACTTGGATGGTTGGTCGGTTTTCGTGGGCCAAAATCAGTCATTAGCGGTGCGGGTTGCCGGTAGCAACATATTAAAAGGTAATTGCATCTACTTCACAGATGACAATGGAGATTTGCACAAGAATAGCATCACTGATGGCCGCGACCAAGGTGTGTTCGATGTAGAAGATGAAACTATCAGTTCTTTACGCTGCTATCTTCAAGATTTTCCACCAAGAGGTGTTTGGCCACAATCAATCTGGCTTGAAAAATAGCTAGCTGATTGAATTGAAAGTGACGAACATAGAGAACGAATTTGATATGTCTTCTTGCTTGAGAACAAACAGATAATTTAGTCTACCAAAAAGAGTTTCTCTCTTTTTATCTTTATTCAGTGATAGAATTTTATATCCTCAACAGATGTAAATTAATTATATACATATTTTTGTATGTTTGAAACAAATTAATATTCTTTATGTAATCGTCTTAAAGTTTTGCATTTACTTTATGGAAATTTTATTGGAATTCAATAAAATTGAAACCTTTATCTAAATTTGACTAGCTAACTATTGCAGCAATACACAGTGGTTTCGGTAGATTAATCAAGTTTATAACTTTTTCTCTTTTTCAAATTTAGATTATCTTCCTTTTTCTTCCAATTGGAGATTTTTTTTTTTTTTGAAAAAACCAGAATTTAGCAAATTGCGGATGCTACCACTTTATCCTTTTCTTTAGTAACTGTTACTTTTTATTCAAACAAGACGGGGGGACATCCCTTCATTGTCTTTCTTTTCTCCCTTACTTAGCTCAATCTATACACGGTGTTAGAGAAACAAGATCAGAACGACTAGCCAAATCTGACAATTGCAAGGATACACAGTGATTAGGATGCTGCTACTTTCCTCCAAACTCTTTTTCAAGTGAATCTTTATGGGTCCTATTTCCTAGGCTTGTTTCATTAGGGGAAGACGGTATGATGACAGTCAAAGGTCAGTACCTTCATAATCCACTCTAGTTTGCTTGTTGACTGACTATGATTTGAGTACTGTTATTACTATTTTTTTTTTCTTTTTGGGGAAGTATGATTTAATCTACTCTGAGTGATAAAGTTAGGCTTTGGCTAGGGGGTTGGAATGGGTTTTATTTTCTGAGATGCCCCTACCCTTCACTTTGAAAAAGCTCTTGTTTTCATTTCAACGAAGCAGTTGAAGAGTTTAAAGGAGGTACTATCATTGGATTTGGTTTAAATTTACTTCCATTCTCATTCAAATTTTACATCTTAATTGTTATGCATGGAAGAAGTAAGAACTCAATATTTTGACAGATAACTGATATCATCATTTATTTTAAATAAGAACATGTAAATACTAGGCCAACTAATCCGTGATGATCATGGATGATCCATAAAGCATCAATATTTATCAAATCCGTCCTTTCTAATAAATACCAAAATCATGATAAGTGTTATATAATAATAGCAAAAGCTAGGCCAGTCAAGAGTCAACAAAAGGTCTATTTGCACGAGATGAAGTCACTCTGACCTGTTCTCTGCTTCACAAATTTTCCCTTGAATGATCCCTACATTAATCTCCATTCCACTTGTTGTTTCAGCGGTTACTCCATTCTTCTCCACTCCATCACCTTCCTTTTCTGCAATATTTTCACTCCTGACAACACACAAATCAGGATAATTTCGGTGGTTCAGAGAATGCAGCCATAGAGCTACAACTCCATCTTTATGTTCAGTTGATGCTATATGGGAGTATATATGCTTCATCTTGAAGGCTTCTGCTTCTTCCTCGTAGTCTTTCATGGACAGCTCTTCATGACTGTCTTTCCATTTCTGGTTATATGATGCAAACAGACACTCGTCCAAGTATAGGCCAACCTCCGGTGCTGTTGGCACATTAATATTCACATCCCTATAGTTCATATAGCGTTGAACGAAACACAAAACATTAAGTAAAGGCAGGCTTGGAAACCAACAGGAATAGCTGGAAGAAAGAATACGAGATAACTTACTTTTGAAAAGCAGTATCAAATAATTCCTCAGAAGCGCAATTCCTCATGATTGCCACTGCAAGACCAATCATCTTCCGAATTTGATGAAGCATGAAGCTCTGTCCAACGACCTCACATTTGACAAATTCAATACCTTCAACGTTAACTGTCGTGTTTGCATGAAACGAGACAATGTATCGTTGAGCAGAAGGGTCTTCAGCTTTCGTTCTTGTAGTGAAGTTATGGAAGTTGTGAGACCCAACATAATGCTTCAATATTTTGTTGAATCTCTCCTTCTCCTTCAGACCATAACAAAACTCACTTCTTTTCACGGGTTTATCCTCCCCGTTAATTTCCTCTTCTTCAACTGATTCCCTCAATTCTTTTGGCAACCCAGAACCAAAAGCATCCTCATTTTGGGCGGGACCAGTAGCACTGTCAGAGCTTGTATCATTTTCTTTCTTACTAGACTCTGTACAGGCATCAATTTCATTTTGCGTAAAAACATTTGTCCCGACAGCCACTTCAGAATCCGTCATATTAACATCACCACACTCCTTAGAGACCATAGAGCTCTCTTCAACCTCGGGGTTTACTATAACAGCCCCATTGTTCGACGAAATGCTTGACTGAACTGTCACAGATTTCTTTTCAAAACTGCGTTTACCCATCACACCAACAACCTTACGCCCCCTCTCTGAACATTCTAAGCACTTGACAAGTTCGTTTCCCGATCCTAAACTGGCCAAGACACTCTCCCTATCGGGATGCGAACAGGGATCTAGAGCAAAGACAGGAATAAGATAAACATACCTCCTCCGATCGCAAAACTTCTTAGCATTAAACGATGCCGTTGCGCGTTTATACCCAAAAATCCGAATTTGAGAGGGAAGATAGGAATTGAGGCGTTCTACTAGACCAGGCGGATCGATATAAAACCGGCCAGAGACTACCTGGCCCACGGCGCTAACGCCCTTATCAGTACGAGCCGAACGAGCCCAATCGTAGCGTTTGGGATTGCCCCGATCATGCTCCGGTACGGCGCCGGAGTGGAAGAGGACTTCTTCGAGGTCCCCTTCAATGGTTTTGGCACCCGGATTCTTCTGCATGCCTTGATAACCCACGCCACAATAGGCAAAAAAGATGGCGATCTTGCGGCGCTTGTATCTCTGTTTCCTGGACGTATTGGTGGTGGTGTCTTCATCGTCGGAGGTGGTAGTTGTGGACATTTTGATCTTTTTAAGTTCCGGTTCTTGATCTGACGATAACGATGGTATGATGGATTTGGTATCTGAGTTCTCCATTTTCAATGATATAAAGCGATACAGGCCTCCATCTACAGTTTTAAGTATCCCCTTTTAAAACCCTAAAGCGTAGACAACGGAGTTAATTACTTTGATTTCTTTACAATGTCAGTTCTGTGTTTTAGTTTGACCAATCAGAAGCTGAGTAGCAGGCTTGATAACTGTTCGCATCCTCCAAGTAAGTGGGCTCTTCTTTTGTTTTTAAATCATCCCACCGGCATAAATATTTGCAACAAAGGCTCCAATTACAGATTTCTATTGGAAAATTCTGAGAAAAAATTTAGAAGATCTTAATGTTTTCTTATCATCACAGCAGAAAAAATTACTCCTTTGTTTTTAGGGTTCTTTCCTATGTGAAAAACAGCGTAACATTTACACAATTTTCTGTCTACAATATAAATAAAATATATTAATTATTGTTTTTGAACTGAATAATTAATAAGATTTTTCTCTGTGTCCTCTTATATTATGATTATTGTTATGTGTATACTTAATTAATAAAATTATGAATATAAATAGAATATGCAGTGAAAATTACCTCAAAAAAAATAAACTCCGTAGTTGAAGTATGTATAACTTGGAATATTTATAGCATATATCAGTAATTCAGGTTAGTATATAACTCTGATGGAACTTTTTATGGGAAGAAGTATATAGCAAAGAATGGAATTAAGTTAATCATGTGTGTTTAATGAGGAAATTATCACATACATGATACATCTAGTTCTACCTCAGAGTAGAAGCTACGGAAAGTCACAGAAGCTGAATCAGGGGTAGGTTTGTATCCTTCATCCTTCATTTGCTTGCTTAGACTTCTCATCTCCGCACGTATTTCTTCAATCTGTGGATGCATCTGGTCTCCAACCACAAAAACATGAACGTTACTCCTAACTTGTATCCAGCTACATCCAGGCTCCTTACTTATCCCTCTAAGTTTCATCATCCTCATCACTCGTTCCACATCTTCCAACCTGCCCAACGCAGTATAAATACTCGATAGCAACACATATGCAGATGATTCTTGTGAGCCCAATTCCATTAATTTCTCTCCAGCATACGCTCCCAACTCGTAGTTACGGTAGTTCTTACAAGCACTCAACAAAATACGCCACAAACACATACCGTGATCTATCTTAGCTGATTCGATGAATTTTTTCGTTTGATTCAGCCTACCTGCACGGCTCAGGATATCAACCATACAAGCATAATGCTCTATCCTTGGAACAATACCAAAATTATTAGACATCATGTTGAAATAAGCCCAACCTCTCTCCACCAATCCCATGTGGCTACAAGCAGACAGAATGTTCACAAATGTAACATAGTCTGGCTTAGTGCCTTCCACTAGCATATCCTCAAAAACTTCCAAAGCTTCATGACCACGTCCATTTTGAGAAAGTCCTGATATCATTGCATTCCATGAAACAACATCTCTTGAAGACATCCTCTTAAAGACAAGGTTTCCGTCTTCCAAACTTCCACACTTTGCATACA
The DNA here is from genome assembly GCF_054855325.1 of Carica papaya. Classification (NCBI taxonomy): domain Eukaryota; kingdom Viridiplantae; phylum Streptophyta; class Magnoliopsida; order Brassicales; family Caricaceae; genus Carica; species Carica papaya. The sequence goes on from NC_142309.1 coordinate 28,887,241, forward strand.
TGGTCATAAGAGCACTTCCAATTGGGACTTCTAGATTAAATCCATGCTTAATGGCACAGGCATGGATTTGCTTTCCCTGTTCCAAAGCAGCAAGACTTGAGCATGCTTTTAAGACACTAGCCATGGTAAGCTCATTGGCCAAAATCCCCATCTTCTGCATTCTTCCAAACAAACTAAGAGCTTCTTCGTTTTCTCCATTTTGGACATACCCTCCAATCATTGAAGTCCACAGAACAATATCAGCTTCTTGTAAATAATCAAACCCCTTTCGAGCATCCACTATGCTACCACATTTTGCATACATGTCAACCAATGCGGTCACTATAAATATTTGTGATTCATATCCCAACTTCAACATATAGCCATGCACTTGCTGCCCTTCTTCAACAGAACCAAAATCGCTGCAAGCATTAATGACGCCAACAAGAGTAAACTCACTAGGCTGAACTCCAGAAAAATGCATTTTCGAGAACAACAACAAAGAATTAAGGGAATCCCCACTTTGTGCGTAGCCAGTGATCATTGCAGACCACGTAATGGAGTTCTTATGATCGGAAAATTCAAATGTTTGAAGCGCGTCATTCAAGCTTCCGCATTTGGCATACATGGTCACCAGAGCATTCTCCACAGAAGTAAACATTAATAGTCCAACTTTTACAGCAAGACAATGAATTTGCCTACCGGTATTGAGACAATCCGAAACAGCTAAAGCGCTAAGGGCACTAGTGAAGACAAACTCGCTTTGACATGCACTGCCCTCTTTTCGCATCAATTCGAAAACCTCCAAGGCCTCCAAGGCAAGCTTCTGTATTGCATATCCAGAAATCATAGTAGCCCATGAAACCGAATTCCTCTCCGGCATTCTATCAAACAGCTTACGTGCCTCCTTGACAAGGCCACCTTTGCAATACATGTTAAGCAACGAACTCCCAACGAAGACATCGTAAAAGCTTTCCGTTTTGATGGCAAGCGCGTGAGCTTGCTGTCCACCTGAAGTACCGGAAAAATTCGACACAGCAGTAAAAACCCCAGCGTAAGTATGAGCATTGGGTAGCACATTCTCTGTTCTCATTTGCTGAAAGAGTTGCATTACAAAAGACGATCCTGTTGGACCCTGTTGAGAGTAGCCGTTGATCAGGCAGTTCCAAGATACAACATCCTTGTCCCCTATGTTCTTGAAAACGAGCTTGGCTTTGGACAAGTGGCCGCATTTGGCGTAGAGGTTGACGAGGCTGTTGGCGAGGTATACGCAGGAAGAGGAGCCGTTTCTGATGATCTGTCCGTGCAATGCGCGCCCCTTTTGGAGATTCTTCTGTTGGGTGCATTGGATAAGTTCAGTGAAGAAGGAACGACTGGGAGGAGGACGAGTCATCAACTCCCCCAAGTTCCAGTTTCCAGTAAGATAGGCAGCTAGCAAAAATAGATGATTGATGATGCATGGTTCATTTGAGGGTGTTTGAGCAAATGATCGTATAGACTGCGATAAACTGTTTACATTTCTTGCAGCGCACTAGTATGTTTACTGAATTGATTGATGTTTGGTGGTGCCCTGGATCTTTCCCAGCGCGCGCAGTTTGGGGTGCTCTGATTTTTCATTTGAACCTTCGAAAGCAGAGAAAAAAGCCCATTGAACCCTGTGTATGTAATGGGCCTAAGCCGATTATATGCGCGTCCCTATAGGTGTGCGATACACTGTAAGGTCATTCATTCAGAAAATATTTTCAAATTAACGATCCTAAACTCACAATTCCAGCCGAATTCCCTCTTTCACATCAAAGGGTCCGAGTCAGCTACTCACTGTCCCGCTGTTAGCCGTTAAAAATAAGGAAGTATGAACTTTCTACCAATTAGAAAAGCCGATTCCCTTTCTATCAATTCCCCACTCCCTGCTCTTTGTCGTTGCAAACAGAAATTCTTTTGTTATGGCAGAAAATCAATATTCCCTGGTCACTTTTTGGTGAACATTTTTTACGGTATGGAACAAACTGCGTGATTCCAATTCGGTGGTGCTAGCTGGAGCTCAATAGAATTTTTGAGCTTTTTCTTTTTATTTATAGGCCAAAGGCGAGAAACCTGAGCTCATGTTGCGATCGATACCAGCTTTGGTATTTGCTTTCCCTCCATAACGTTGTTTTTTTTTTTCTAGGGTTTTCTTCTATGATTTCTTTCATTTCATTTCTATTATTTGTGCAAAATTATGCCATGTTAAGTTGTAGATTCTTTAGGTTCGTGTTGTTTGTTGAAATTTCATAATTGGTTTCTGTTCTTGAACATCCTTATCTAATGCCTTTTTTTTTAATTGGTAGTTCAACATTCTATAATTTATAGCAATTCATTCAGGAGTAATCTATAATGCGTTGTGGTTAGGTAGATAATGTGTTTGTTTGGTTTATCTTTCGAAACTGAAATGTTTGAGGGAGAAAAAATAAAAGTGCTTATGAGAGAGTTTATAAGAGAGACTTATTGCAGAAGTATCTTCTTCTCTTATAATTATCATCGTTATTGTTATGGCATAATAATATGGAATGAAACTTTTTAACTCTTTTCTTGCTTCCACGTTACTTGAAGTCCAACCTCATATTAGGTGCCTATTGTGGATGCAGGGTATTTCACTGTGTTATTGGTCCATCGGGAGTCAGAGCTTGGGTCTCTGCTACTTGAGTTGATATGGGTAATCAACAAAATGTATGTCCCTTTCTGCTTCAACTCTGCTTTATCGCCCTTTATTAATAGTTGATCCTTTAGGTTCTTTCCTTTTCAAGAAAACGTTGAAGGTATACATTACTGTTATGTTGTTTCAAGTTATTCATTTTTGTACCCATCTGCATTTTGTCCAGGATGAACTCACCGACTTTCTTTTTTGAAACAAACTGGACCTTTGTTGCATGTCTCTGATCTCATATTTTGTTCAAGTGCAGGGTCAGGGCTCTGATGGAAGTAATCAACAAATTGATATTGGTATGCGTAATTATTTTTCCTTAGTAGGTTTTCCAAATGTATTGAGGTTCCTCGACTTGTCACTCATATGAATTCCCTCTGGCCAACACCCACCCCAAAACAAAATTTTTAATGATCAAACTTTGGTTGCTTATGTTAATGCACCTGTGAACAAAGAATTATTTGCCTTTAAACAATAGAGAACATAGTTGTTGAATGGAGCTTAAAAGTGGTCAGTATATTTTTCGACTGGGCACTCAACCAAGTATGGCATTGTTGGATGAATCCTTACATGGTAAACCTGAGGACTGATGTCCCAGCACACAATGCCTCCTCTATGTTAACTACGAGTTTTATCCCAGGAAAAAAATCAAAACCAAGATGTCCAGATATGCTTTTTCGTCCCAAGATTTTCCCTTGACTGCTGATGAACCCTGTGGGAGCCTAAAAGGAGTTAATATTTTTATCAAATTGTTAGTGATAGCAAGAAAAAAAAAAGCCAGAAAAAAGTGGATAACCTTGATTTGTAATCATTTTCTTTGGGGAATTTTGTAATCACTTTTGAATGAATAAATCAGGGCTTAGGTGATCTGTCTTTCTAAGTTGTGCTTGCATCACTGATGAAACAATAAAACATGTGTTGAGATGAGATGCACTGGATTATGTTTGATATCATGGACTTTAGTTTGAGAACATAAGGCCTGGATATTCCTGTTCACTCTTCTAAATGTGTTTTTGGTTTGAATTTCAGATGCAACAATACGCAATGGAAGGGAAATCCTTTTTCAGGTAATTAATGTTTATTTGCTCGTTTTTACAGAGGACGTACAGTCAAAAAGGCTTCTTTTGCTCCACAAAATACAGTAATATACAACATAATGTGGAGCAAACTATCGGAAACCAGAATAGTTTTCTAACTTTGATTTTAGAGATGCATCTAATGTTCTGGGGAATCAATAACTGTGAGCCATTAAAAGCATTGTCAGATACAGTTATTCTATTAGATTTAACAGTCACTTCCAGAGCCTTAGGACTATGAGGTATTTAGATCTGACAAGAAATTTGTGTCAACAGGCTTTTAACTGGGAGTCTCATAAGCACAATTGGTGGAGAAACTTAGAAAGAAAAGTGTATGATATTGCAAAATCCGGATTTACATCAGCATGGTTGCCACCAGTGACTCATTCCTTCTCCCCTGAAGGTAAAAGGAGAAATTCCCTAAGTTCTAGATGGTATCTGGTCATATCTTTTTGTGGGAAATTAGGAGTAACTTTCCTGGGTTTTCTTCTGTTGTAGGTTACCTTCCCCAGAATCTTTATTCCCTTAATTCAGCATATGGTTCTGAGCAGCTTTTAAAAGCTTTGCTTCAAAAAATGAAGCAGTACAAAGTTCGAGCGATGGCTGACATAGTTATCAATCATCGTGTTGGAACCACTCGAGGTCATGGCGGAATGTATAATCGTTATGATGGAATTCCATTATCATGGGATGAACATGCTGTTACATCTTGTACTGGTGGATTGGTTAGGACTTTTTTTTACCTAAAAGTCCATTTTCACATCCTTTTTATGCCGTCTTCATAATGTTTCTTTTAAGTAATGGAAATCTGTTGTATGTTAACAGTTAAATAGTTTAGAAAGTTTTTAAGAATAGAATTGGTTTGATCACAATGCTTTTTTATTCTTGGATAATTCACTTACATGATAAGCAAGTTGAAGAACTCCCCAATTTTCTCCCCTACCCATAGTTCAGTAAGGAGCAGAAAAACTAATCTAGGGCAACAGGCCTTTTGTACCAAGTTTAAACGGTGTATCTGAAGAACACACGATATACTTGCCAAACTGACAAGCAAAATGGAACGGCCTGTATTAACTGTTTACTTCTGTTGGTTTCACCCTCACATGATCCCTTCTTGTTTGATGCAAGTAAGAATCATGATCTGATTGACCTTTAATTTAGCATTGGTGTTCCTTTGCTCCTTGCACCATGGTATGACGACTCATAAATCTGACAAATAAATTGCGGAGGATTTACGCGAGTTATCTCTTTGTGTAGTGTCTCTTGGAAGCAAATTAGGTGCCTCCATGAATAAGAGGCATGCTTTCTAAGCCTATATAAGTTCTATATTTCCATGGACAAACTGAATCCCAGTATTCCCAAGGTCCATTCAGAGTAAATGTGGAAAATGTGGAATTCGTTAGCAACCAATGCTGCCAAAAAGTTCCAGTTACATGCATGTCTGCATGTGCATATCTGTAACTTTTTAGACGAAATTAAAGATGGCAGTGAATTGAGCTTATCTCTTTGCGCGACTTGGCTATAAGTTTTTGCATGTCGAAAATGATTAAAATATGAAGTGTCAGGTTGGATATTTTTAACTAATAAGTGTTTGATTCCAGGGCAATCGGAGCACAGGGGACAACTTCCATGGGGTTCCAAATATTGATCACACCCAACAATTTGTTCGAAAGGACATTGTTGGCTGGCTGAAGTGGCTACATGATAATGTTGGATTTCAAGATTTCCGTTTTGATTTTGCGAGAGGGTAATCACATTTGCCACCTTTGGGGAACTATGTTTTTTTAATTTTTGTAGTTGATACCACAAGATTTAACATTTCTTAAGGCTTTTGTTAGTTACTCGCCAAAGTACGTGAAAGAATATATTGAAGCTGCAAAGCCATTATTTTCCGTTGGAGAATATTGGGATTCTTGTAGTTATAATGGTCACGGTTTGGACTACAACCAAGGTACTGTACTTCATTTCCTTTTCTTTTTATCATCTTAAAAAGGATAGCTACCTTATAGTACAGTTACCTCTTTGAGTTCATTTCCTTGTCAGATTACATTGGCAAGACTTAAAGTGCAATAATTTCTGTTAATGGAACGTTCATCTGAGCAGGATAAAAATAAAAACATAACTTTTCTTCATTGAACGATGACATAATTTTGCTTCAAATATATTTTTAGTATTTGACTATTTGTTGTGAAATTGGAAAATTTTGGTTTCCTTTTACATATCGTTAAGAGGCTAGTTGTCCAGTCTCAAAGCTCCTTCACTTCTGTTTGCGTTAACGATTCAGAGCGCTATTGATATGTTGATCTTCTTCGTTTATCCGCTTTGGTCTTAATTGAGCAATCATATATACCTCCATGGTGCTTCCTTTCCACCCATCACCTTTCACCTTTTCCTTTCGCTACTCATTGGTACAGATCATGAAGTCAAATAATGAGCATATATTTCCTTGCCTTAGCTAGTGAACTTTTATCAGTTTTCTTACGATGCTGTCATGTCGGTGCAAATCCTGTCTGCAGATAGCCACAGACAACGTATCGTCAATTGGATCGATGCAACTGGACAGCTTTCAACTGCCTTTGATTTTACAACTAAGGGAATTCTCCAGGTATATCCAATAAATACACACGATATATGTGGCAATGATCACCATCTCCAGTAAAAGATAATCACGTTATGGGTAGTGTCACTTTAGGTTTAGCAATTGCCAAGATTTGGCACGTAAACTTATTTTGTACACAGCACTTATTTTAACTTATGGCATTATTCTAGTATAATCTTAATGTTACTACCATAGGAAATTACACATTTCCATTGAACTTTAATCTCTGGGAATATGTATCTCATAAGCTACTTTGCAGGAAGCTGTCAAGGGGCAGTTTTGGCGTTTGCGTGATCCCCAGGGAAAGCCACCTGGTGTAATGGGATGGTGGCCTTCAAGAGCCGTGACATTCATTGATAACCATGATACAGGCTCAACTCAGGTATAACATGGTTCACTGCTGTGGGAATACCAAGTCATATACTTGTTACGGTGTAATGATTTTGGATATCAAGTGTTTCAAACTGGATGACCAGACTTCTCACCCAATGACACTTTTTCAGGCTCACTGGCCTTTTCCATCAAATCATATTGTGGAGGTATATGAACTTCTAGCCTAAATTTCTTTTTTTCTTCTTATTCCTTTGGGTGTAATCACAAAGCTGGAGAATCTTTTGATTTTAATTTTATATGAGGTTATGCCCCACAATGCAGCAAAGAGACAGGACAAATCCCAAATAGCTCCACTTTTCAGTGTGATGGGAAAAATTCCAAATCAATTTAAGAAGAATAGATGGAATTTACTCCATTATAACTTCTGCAAAGATACAGCACCACTTCCAACACAGTGCCACTTCTGAGTGTGATTTGGAATATTCCAAACTAATTTAAGAATCTAATCTAATCGTAAATGAAATCAACTTCAAATAACTTCTCCAAAGTTATTGTCTGTTGACTGGGGTGTCCCAGTTATGCTAACCCTTCTTTTTGAACTTTTTTGGTTCTAACATAGATCTGTCTTTTTTGTAGGGTTATGTATACATACTTACACATCCGGGGATACCTACTGTTTTCTACGATCACTTCTTTGATTGGGGTAACTCTATCCATGACCAAATTGTTAAACTGGTATGCTGTTTCCCCCATGTTGATTCATTAGAATATGTCTCTTAGGGACAACTCTTGGACTTCTATAACTTGTAGATATTATGTAGATGGACATCCGGAAGCACCAAGATATTCACAGCCGATCATCCATTAGAATTTTGGAAGCCCAAGCAAACCTCTACGCTGCAATTATAGGAGATAAAGTATCCATGAAAATTGGGGATGGGTCATGGTGTCCCGCTGGCAGAGAATGGACTCTGGCGACCTCTGGTCACAGATATGCAGTGTGGCACAAGTAAAAGTAATTCGTCCTGTGACACCCTTTTCTCCATACTATTCTTTTTTGGTGGTAGTGGTGGATGTCAGTTGGAGTCCGTACACTTCAGACCACTAGTTCCAAAAAGGTATAGTCTTATCTAAGAATAAAACTTCCCATATACAGGTCTTTCATTAGAAAATTATGGTACTAACTTGTCTGTATGAACTGGTAAATGCTTCCTTGAACTTTCGGTAGTAACATCCTATACCATAGGTATAATAAAGCCTACCTTCTAGTGTTAGAAATCGTTGTACTAAATTTTGGATACAAATAAAGCCTCCCATATCCTTAGTGGGATTTGTTTTTAGTTTTGTGCCAGTTACGCAAATGCTTCTTCTCTCTTGTTATGGAAACCGTACTCGGGTGTGGGAAGCTAACCAGTTAACCCTAGTGAGATTTAAGATATTTGTTCGAATAGAATAGGAAGATCAGAAGTCTGCAGCTTGTAACTAGACACGAGTTTTACCAGACTCGTGTTATTATTAGAAAAGATTACGTAGAGCTTAAATTGAAGGACAACTATTAACAGAAAAAAAAATAACAAGTTTAAATAAACACCAGACTTAAAAACATTTAGTCAGAGCGCTCGCACTGCCCTGTGGTGGACAGGTTGTTGGGTTTCCTCTGTGAATCAGATGCCATAAAAATAGTATGGCAAACTACTTGATCTTACTTAAGTTATGACTTACTAATCTATATATAATTCTTAGAATAAAAATTCAAAACTATTGGATTGAGAGGGAGATAAATTAGCAGCTTTTTTCTTTCGGAAGACTGATGGAGAGGATGGCTGGCAAAACAAGAATGACTTCGTTTGTTAAATGGGTTTTAAACCTAATGGTCTGTGATTTCATTTACCCATGGGAGTTTTTTGGGTGGTAGAGAGAAAGGAGAAGAAAGAGAAAGAGAAAGAGAAAGAGAAAAGGGAAAGGGAAACATCACATGATAGATTAGCTGGAGAGGGACACAGCATCATCACCATCATAAGCATTGTCATCGGACTCATCATTCATGTTTTGAAAATTTTACAGATAATTCACCTTCCCCCACAATATCTACATCTAATATTCAACCAATCCAGCATAAAGTCTTCTTTCTTTTCTTTATAAAGTACTTTTAAATATAAGAAAAATCAAAATTCATCATTAATCTTTTCTGTGTATCACGTGACTTGCATAAAGGAAGAAGAAGACATGCAAATTTGTTGTGAAGTGCACTGGAATTTCATTGTCAATTTGTTCTTGGAATCTCCATGATCATCCTTTCTGTAACCTTTTTTCTCTTCCATTTGTAGATCTCAGCTTACACCCTTTGTTCAAACATTATGTACAAATGTTTTGCCACAAAGTTATTTGTATAGCCTTTTTAACTATACTGATTTGTGAAAATATTATTTTTTTTAAGAATTTAATTAGCATTCGTAGAGTTTGATATCAAATGGTAGCAGAGAATGTATTTGCATCTAATATAGTACTTAAAAAGTAAAATTAATCATTCTTGTTTTAATGATAATTAAGCACGTTAATTAGAAAGTTAATAGAAAAAATTAGCAACAATTACGAACTAATGATGAGATGCATGAGAGAGGCGGAGTCGGTCCGCATGCATCAAAAGTGAAATTAAGAGCTCCCCCCCTTTGTACCGCAATCATATAGATGCATGGCGGCATTACTCGTATATCTCCTGAAGATATTTTAATTATATTATATTATACTATATTATATGTATGTCTTTATGTATGCATGCATGTATGTATGGATGTATGTATGTATATGGTATGGAAAATAGTGGTGGAGAGTGGTCCCTCTCCAATCGGCACCTGTATCGCACATCACACTTTTACTTTCCAAGTGGTTTACGTGTATAAATGTGTCATCTCATGTCTGCCATTTGCCCTGCAATTTTACCACAACATATATTTATACATACATATATATCGTACGACTCTTCTCCTTAAGTAATAATAATAAGATTTCAAAAGTCAAAACCGAGTTTTACAGGACAAAAGTTTTTATCTTTTTTTTTTTTTTTTTTAAAGTGATTCGGGAAGTGAAAGTAAAGGTGAGAGAGTCAATTTATTTGAAGCACGATAGTAAAAGTAATATTCTTGGGTTTTGACGAAATTAAGCTAATCCCATTTTACTCAATTTACTGATAATATATGACTTAAATCCTATACAATCACGTATCTTTTCGATGTATAATTGAAATATCACAATTTAAATTAATTTATTGGAGATATATCACTTGAGCGAGTTATATGGATTTAAACAATCATCTAATTTTTTACGTGAGAACACAGTAGAAATTGAAATCAAAGTACATGCACATGATATAATTTTAATTTATATTCTTAAAAATAAACAAAGTGGAAATATTTTTTTCGAAAAGAGGGGAGAGAGAGAGAGAGAGAGGAGAAGGGGGAAAAGGAGAGAGAGAGAGAGAGAGAGAGAGAGAGAGAGGGGGGAGGAGAGGAGAAGGGGAAAAAGGAGAGTGATTGTGAGGGAGTGAACAGGAGAGATGTGCAGTAAGTAAACTTTATAAAGTGGGGGAATGCAATAATAATAATAACTGCGCCTACGTCTTTAGTTCGGAAGCACTTGAGGGACATACATTTGTGTGTGTATATATGTATATATATATATACAGGTACAGTTCCACTTCGATTCCCCAATACCTTACCTTACAATCATGAAAAACCCTTTTTCCATGCATCGAGCTCTCTGCTTATACATACATATATGTATATTAACGAAAAGTTCATCACCAACTACTTTATTACTTTACATATAACTTGTTTAGTCAAAAACCCAAATCAAATATTTGAATAACACACGCAGATATACATTGTAGAGGCTGCAGACATGGATGTTCTTGCCCTAATTATGAGGCTCAGATTCCTTGTAATGTTGACCGAAAATGGAAATAAATCTGGGGTTTAATGCTGATTTGGTTTTGTTAATTTATGGTTAAAAATGTTTTAATTAATTAGTTAAAATCTGATTGATTATTTATAATAATTTTAATTAGAAAGCAGCAAAGGAAATGGTGAAATTTGCTGAAATCCTTTTGGCCTTCTAATTGCCAGTTGCTTTCCGCCCATGTTTTACAACACAACATGCCTGGTACCGAGCCCTTGTTATACATTAGTCCATGTGACAGCTCTGGTAATAATAACGTGCATGCACCATACATATACATATATATATATACTTAAATTCTCATGTTCTTATTTTCAAATTTAGAACATCAACAAATCCAATTTTCCAGGACAATTCTTGATTGACTGCGTACGCTCATAATGTATCATCGTGCATATATCTATCTATAAACATATATATATATATATATATAGAGAGAGAGAGAGAGAGAGAGAGAAGGAGGAGGAGATTACCAATCAGAACTTACTAAGTTTTAAGGTGTTATACATGTATATGTATGTAATTAGGTAATTTCCACCATGTTATCCACCAAAAAAGCTATGACTACGAACATGAAGTGATGTTAAAGCTTCACCTGTAATAATTACAGTTAATTGATTTCTTGTTGGTAGTAATTACTGTGATCATAATTATCTTTTAAATATATACATACAACTCAATTATAACACGAAATTTCAATAAAAATATACCTTAAATAATATTTATATACACAGGGAGATGAATTAATAGTTTTGAACTGTCTTTTATTAATTATTAAAAGTGGGTTTAAATTAGATACTAAATTTATGAGATGTATAATATTAGTCTCAAATATTCAGTGCCCAATGATTCAATCATACCTACCTCCTTACCTCTGACATTTAAACCAGTATATATATATATATATATATATACATACGGGAACAAATTCAAGCTCAGCTTCGTGACTTATAAGGTGTCTGTGTGTGAGTATAGCCAGCTGCTGAGAGGTTAGTTGAAAATTTTTGAAGTAGGAAATGAATGGGTGTGGTTGGGGTAGATTGGAGTTGATAAATGAGGAGGTTCATGGGGTGCTGTCATAATTATTAATTAATACGCATCTTCTTCTGGGAGTTTGTTTGTTGCAAATACTAAATATGATATTATTACTGGGAGTGAAAGTGAATAAGAAAGAGTTATATATATATATATATAGATAGGTATATATATATATATATATAGTTGGTATTATAGAAAAAAGGAGAAAGGGAGAGATTCAAGGAAAGCTGCATATAGAGGTTGTGGGAGTGATGAGTGCGACGTATCAGTCGACAGAAAGGAAGATTTATTTTCATCTCCCTCTATCCTCCCTATACCTTGATAGCGAACAATATATATATATATATATATGTTAAAACAAATATGGATAATAATAATATATATATATATAAGATTGACCTACATGTTTTACCCAACCCTTTTTCTTTCTTTATATGTTCCTTTAGTTTTCACCTAAAAGGCTGGTTTGAATTTTGCACAAATATTATATTTAAGTTTGACTATAAATATATATATATATATATATATTATGGTTGTGCAGTGCAGGGAATTTGAGAGGAGGAGATGAGTGAGGAGCGGGCGGAGTGTTGTAATGGTAGTACCTAGGATTCCACAATCCACAGAATGTGGCAGCCAGTAGGACCTATTAATTGCTGAATTTAATTAATTTGGCTGCACTCACTTGATATGCTTCACATTTTTAACTATATATATATATATATATATATCTGTGTGTGTGTGTGTGTGTGTATATATATATATATATAGTTGATGACGCACGCATTCACATCTCTGTCAACCAGGCAAGAATTATGCGTCTTCATTTTCAATGTTCAAATTTCACCCTCTTCATTCTTAGCTTAGCTGTAGGGGCGTCAACCTCCATGAATACCAGTATGATTCCCAGTGATGGTTAAACATGCATGCCATCAATTTGGGTAGGCTGGTTATTCTTTTTTTTTTTCTCTTACAAGCTATGTAATTGTTGAAATACATTTTAACTAATAAACTAAATCACTTTATACATTCATTCACACTTGCATAGTAATTAATTTACTCTCATCGAAGATTTAACTCACCGGTTCATTAATAAAATTACGATGATTAAGTTAATATAGATTTTAATGAGTTTATTATGTTTTTAAATGAAATAGTTAATTTTTTTTAGTTAAAATGTTGATCACACCGAGTTAAAAATTTTACATAACTTTTTAATTTTAAAATTAAAAAATATATATTTTTTATATTTTTATCGAGTAAGTAAATTAATCTTCAAAAATCAGATATTACGATATCATAAGAATATTGTATGTTACTGAAAAATCGTAAAAAATAATTGAATGGTTAACGAAAAGTTCATCACCTTTTATAGTTTCTAACTTGATTACTTACGATTTGACCATTTAAAATACATAATTGATCGATAGTATTTTTTTAAAAAAATTTTGAGGTATAACAAATTAAGAAAATCACTTTTAGTTATTATTTAACATTGGATAATTGTTTGTTTAGAATTTTAGCTAATAATGGTTTATTCAAAATTAAGACAACAGCATGAAAATAAGTATTGCTAAGTTTCAATCTTATTCCTTAGGTTTCCAAAATACTACGATTTTATATAAGAAATCAACTTAGGATATCCCGCTTATTACGAAAGTAAAATATTTACATCAGATGTTGACGATTGATATTATTTTGCTTTATTTTTAACTAAACTATCAAAGTATAATGTTTGACCTATTTGCCCTATAAGTGAAAAACATGATAAGGATAAAGACCACTTATTTCGAAACTGATCTTATGTAAATAGATGTGTAGCTTTATAAAAAATTTGGTGGGTTAGAAATTAATAGGTGTTAAGGCAATATAGAATGTACTTCTTTTACTTTCACATTTAGAAAAAAAATTTGTCCAAGTTACAAGTCACAAATCACAAAAGATATGTTAAAGATATACTTTAATGAAAAGTAGTAATAATGTATTGCATGCTATACATGTTCTTTTAAAAAAAAAAAAAATCTATTACATAATAAATATGAATAAATAACAACTAAATAAATAATCTTATAAATAATAACTATATACACACATACACACCCGTGGTCAAAAGAGATATAAGATTATAATAAAAAAATAATTGAATATACACTAAACATCGACGAATTGAATAATTCGTTAGTTAATTCGATTCCTTTGTCACTTGTTGAATAAGATTGTTGGTTCGTAACTCCTAAAAACTACAACTTATGAGCTTAATATGGAGCAATAGAGTGAAACGGTAGTCTAGACAAAGCTTGATATTATATGTAGCGACGAAATAAGATGTGTCGTATTTAAATAATTTATACTAGAAATAAAATTAGTATTATTCTTATTTTGAAATCATCACATTAATCAATTAATAAAATATAAAATTATAAATATACTTAAAATTAATAGATATAGTTATAATTAAAATTATTATTTACTTACCTATATTTATAGATTATATTTCTAGCTTTGGATTAATTATTTTTACTTCAAATAATCTATGTTTTTTTTTAACATTTGATAAGGACTTTTTTTATAATAGTAGTAAAAAGTGTTTGACCATTCTAATTAAAAAATTTGAAGCTGGTAAGAACTAATTTAAAAAAAAAAAAAAAAGTACATAAATTTAAATTACAAAAAAAAAAAAAAAAGTCAATATAAATTAATGAAGAATTAATGTTGCTTTTTACCAAGTAAATTCATTAACCCACTGCAAGCAAGCAGTAACTTACTCCTCCTTCCGAACAGGTAAAGTGAGTTAGTGACAAAGATACAAAACATAGGTTGGAAGAGAAAGAAACCTTATTACCCCACTTACACCATTTTTATGGTGCAGGTGAAGTGGGTTTGAACATGGACGGGGCAGCAATACCCACTTTCCAGTTGATCCAAAAAGAAGAGGTAATCCGAGGTCTCTTTTTTGACTTTTTCCCTATTTGAGTGTGGTGTTTATTTCATGAATCAACGGTCTAGATTAGATGATGAGATATATAGCCCCATGCTTCCCACGAGATATATGTAACGGTAGGCATTAACAAAAAGAAGGGAAACAAGAAAAAAAAAAAAAAAGGGGTGGAAGGCAAAAGACTAGTTAATAGGTATATGTCCTTCAACTGATATTGATATTAGTTTTGTCATTATTGGGTCCCTAAACAAGATTAGATTACCCAAATCCTTTCTGTTGGGTTTAAGACAGAAGAGATTGAAAAAGGATAAATAGGATAGAGGTGCATCAGATAAGATAGCAAGGCAAGAAAAGACTGGAGACTGGAGACTGGAGACTGGAGACTGGAGGGTGGAGGGAAGAAGAAAGAATAATAAGCATGATGATCTTTCTGATACAGAGAATGAACCATCCAATCCTATCTACTTAATAATTTTATGTCTTTTCTTGTTTTCTTTTTACCCATATCTCTTAATTAATTACGCATACCCACCACTATCTCTCTCTTATTTACTCCCCCTTGGCCTCTTAAATACAACCCATCTGCCCCCTTCCTCTAACATGTCCTCTCGTCTCTGCTCTTCAAATGGTGAATCCAAGCTTTCATGTGGGTTTAGCAAAGGCTTTCTTACAGAGTTTATTGGCATTCTGTCCACCTCCACTGCGCATCGACCAATTCAAAAAAAAAAAAAAAAAAAAAAAAAAGGTACAAGGAAAGGAGGTGGGCATACTGTCAACAGAGCTCTGTTAGCTTTTCTTTGTAAAACCCTCATGATATTTTCACATCTTTCAGCTTTTCTCTCTCTGCTAAACATCAAGGTAAACAGATCAGCATGCATACTAACCCATCATTACCTTCGACCCTCTCCTCTTTATTTCTTTTCTTCTTGTTAATCTATGTTATTTTTTCCTTTGATGAAAGATCCTGCGGTGGGCAACTCCTACTTGGAAACCCTTGAGATCACGTATTGCCAATCCATTTACTGTGCTTTCTTCTTTCCATCTGTAGTTTTCGGGTTATCTTGATAAATATCCCTTCTAGCAACTCTCGCATATATTCTACATCTCGATCTGCTGATTAATTAGTTTTACAATGTTTTTGTTATTTATCTTACAGATCTTATAAACAACTTCTACTTGGAAACCCTAGTTCCTCTTTTTCTCTTTAGATTCTTTATATATACATCTTGATATGCTTTCATCACCCTTTCATCTACTTGCATACATATGGATGATGTGTGGGGATATTGATCTCTAGGGTTTTGTTGTTTATAAATTATATTCTTCGAGATCACAGCGAGGATGGAAGATTTTTTTTTTTTAAAAAAAATAACTGGGTCGGTCAGTTATATTTGCATCGTGCAGGTGTAGAAAACCCAGAAAGAGATGCAGAAACAGAAGAAAGGGATAAATTTTTTTTTTTTTTTCTTTCTTTCTGAGAGTCCATGAGACCAAAATGATGATGACTCCATTGAAATTCAAAGATGTTGCTGTGCGTAATAATCATATTTGATTGATCATCACATCACAGAATCAAAAGGCGTGGATTTTTTGTGCTCATGCATGTCTGCCACCATTTTGCGTTATGTAAAAAATAAGTTGGAAGAAGTAAAAATTAATTCAAAAAAGAAAATTGTAGGGGGTGGGCAGCAGGTCCTTTAATTTTTAAGGGCAGGGCAGCCCTAGCGTCCGTTTCTACACCCTCCCAAAGGACCCCCCCCCCCTTATACGTAGCCTCATGATTGAAAACACTGACAATCGCCATTAATTAATCCTACAAACTCTCGTCCTTTCTAATCTCGACGGTGAACTTAACCGTCCACTAATATCAACTCACTCGACAACCCCATTGGAGCGTGCTCTCCACGAACCCTGATGCCGCGTCAAACTTGTTAGCTCTCATTTTAAACCGGTGGGTCCAGTTCCCTTAACACAGTTAACGCTTCGTTACTTTCCAGTTTTTGGGGGGAGGTTTAGTTTTAATCTTCGTGATTGTTTGTTTTGTTTCAAACAGGAAATATGAATATTCGATACGGTTTTAATTACCATAATTACTCGAACTAATCCTAATTACGATTTTTAACTTACTTAACATGTCAATAGTCCAAAGTTCGTTGCCGTGTTATGATACGATACAATTAAATTTTATAAAATTGTATAAGATTAATCAGTTCAAAATTAAGATTAAAAATTTTAAAAATAGACTTAAGAAATTACCAAGAACAAATCTAAACTGATAATTAAGAACAAATCAGTAGTAAGGAAATTGCAATTTACTACGTTATTATTACAGCATGGGTGTTTGGAGACATTTCTTCTGTTCAAATTGGGCTTCCATTGGGATTGCGTGCACAGTTCAATAACCAAAAATTATTTACAGATAGAATGTGATTTTTTTTTTACCAAAGTGTAAGAATAAAATTCGAATTTGAATTATCAAACTATGTAATAAGAACATTATATCTTATTATATATATATATATTATTTTGTTTAACTATAGTTTACTATATAGTAGTCTCTGTTCTCATCCAGCCATAAAAAAATTACCTGCGAAAACTAAAATTTCTCTTGAAGGATAATGTTAAGGGGGTTGTCTTATTAGTCACGTTTTTTTTGTCATTAAGCTAATCTAATCTAATCTCCTCGCTGATTGCACCAAACTTTTTTCAATTGAATTTTTAAAAGAAATTTAAATTAAATTAAATTAGATTCTAATTTTATAAAATAAAATACTAATGAACGAATGCAGTAATTGTGAACGAAATTAAGTGATAAATAGTAAAAGTTGTTGATTTTCTTATGTGACTCTCTGTTGTTGGACTTTGTGGGTATCTTGATATTTTATAATCTTGGTGTTGTTACAAGGTGACTTTGCCGATAATTGCTGGAACTGACATTTTAAATATGAATTCGTATACTACGAAGAGAGACAAGGAAGAAGGAACAAGGAGGGTTTCATTGTTTGAAACAAGGAAAAAAATGAGAGGAGGAGAAGAGGGTTGGCAGCAGAGACAAGGAGAAAAGCAAAGAAGATCAAAGGAAGGAACGTGGAAGAAGAAGCAGTAGCCACCGAGGATTGTTGGGTTTGATACCATTTGTCAGGGTCCTATCCTGATTTTAAAGAAGAAGAAGAAGAAGAAAAAATGTTGCAGAAACAGAAAAATATAGAAGGAGATGAGAACAGAATTAGGTTTTAGGAGGAAGAAAGAGTAGGAAGAGATGAAGAGAAAAGAAGAATTGTTGTAGGGAGAAATTTCAAGTTTCATCCAATTTTTTCTGGTTACAAAATTCATTGCATCAGCACCTTTTAGGTAAGAAAAAATAATTAATTGAACTAATCCCTAATTAATCAAAACAATTTAATAGATTAAGGGCTTATTTACGCTTTTAGCGCATATATATCTATATATATATACATATATAGTGTTGTGTGTGTGTGTTTGTCAACAAATGAATCAAGTTAATCTCATCCAATTTTTCTAATACACACATCGATAAAAGCATGATATGAGTGAGGAACAACTTGTTTAGTATGCCAAAAAATTCCAAGAAGTAATTTAATCTTATTGAATACTGCAACTAGAGAAAGAGAGAGCAATTAGTGCTTAAAGAAAAACATTTCAGTTTACATACATTTCTACATTATGAAAGCAGATCAAATCAAGCAAGAAACTGGGTTCAAAGCCATGAATCCATACATGTAGGTCTTTTTTTCTTTTTCTTTTTTTACTTTCAGAGGAAACTGTAGGGTTTCCTCCACTAAAAAGATGAGTGTTATATATGTAAATATATAACACGAAACACTTATTTTCTTGAATTAAGTACAGGTCGCGACGTTCTACCATACATATATCATATGTGCTTCTTAGGCAAAAGCAAGAGATGATCCTTCTTGTGCATGGCTAAGCCGGTCATAACATCCATTTTAATCTCCTCTGCTTTAACCCCGGGAGGCAATTCCCAATCAAACTTGTAAAGCAAATTTGCGAAAGGAAGCTCCAGCATGGCAACTCCCAAGTGCATGCCCGGACACATTCTTCGTCCGGACCCAAATGGTATTAGCTCGAAGTCTTGACCTTTATAGTCAACGGGCTTGTCTATGTACCTCTCTGGTCGAAACTCTTCTGGGTTCTGCCCCCAAGCTTCACGGTCCCTGGCGATTGCCCACGCATTCACTTGAAGTATCGTTTTGGCCGGTATGTCATAGCCTCCGATCTTGCAGTCCTCTAGTGCTTCCCGATGTAGTAGCAAAGGGATCACCGGTTCCAATCTCAACGCTTCTTTTACTACAGCTTTCATGTATGTTAGATTTGGAACGTCATCTTCAGTCACATACCCTCTATCCCCAACTAACGATCTCACTTCTTCTTGAACTTTCTTCAGGGCTTCCGGATTCTTCATTAGGTAGGTCATCGCCCAGACCACTGCAGCTGCCGCGGTGTCCGTTCCAGCAATAACTACGTCCTGCAAATTAATGGTATATATACTTGAGACGTCATATGGTCTGGCCAGCTATCTTGATTTTGAACTCGAAGTGCTGGTTTTATATATATAAAGGTACATACCATGATGAGTGCCTTGACGTTTTGATGAGTGAACTCGACTGATGAAAATGGTTGATCCTTGCAAAACTGGAGTAAAAGGTCAATAAGGCACTCCTTCTCGGGTTTGGGCATGTTTGGGTCGAGTCGCTCGTTGATGATTCCTTGCAAGAAGATATCAAGTGCTTTGGCAGCTTTGTTAAGGCGAGAGCGGAGTCCGGTAAAATGATCAAGCCAACCCAAATAAGGAAAGTAATCAGTGAAAAAGAAAACTCCCAACATGGCTTGTGTCTCGTACAACAACTCGATAAACCTTCTCATTTCTTCTCCATACTCGGCGTATCTTTTACCAAAAGCCGTCCTGCAAACCACAGCGTTAGTAAACGACAACATCATTTCGCTCAAGTCGATGATCTCAGCCTCGAGAGCAGCTTTGGTCATCTTGTCCATCATACGGGACACTTCATCAACTCTTACGGGACTAAAGCTTTGAACGGTTTTAGGGCTGAAGAGGTTGATCACATAGAGTTTCCTCATCTCCCTATAGTAAGGAGTGTATTGGCCAAAACCCAGATCCAAGCCCTTGTAAGACATCTTCTGCTGGCCGCAGAGGAGGGGCCTGTTACAAAAGTTTAGGTCTTGGGTTTTGAGCGCCTCCTTAGCCAGTTCGGCCGAGGACACCACCACCACTCGCTTTGAACCAATCTTGAATGACATGATCGGACCATAAATCTTGGAGAGCCTGTGCATGAAATGTTGAGGGTTGTGGCTTTCCATTTGGTGTAAGTTGCCAATAAAGGGAAGCCCCTTCGGGCCTGGAGGTAGACGAGGCGCATTTTTGTATTTTTGGAAGACAAGAACCAGTAAAAGAGGAAGTGCTGCTAGCAAGATCACCCAATCCATACTCTTAGTAATCGGTGATTACAGTGTCTAGCTTCTTCATATGCCAGTGACATGCATAGGTGGTGTCAGTATATATATATATATATATATATACACACAAAACCAAACGACACGCACACACACACACACACAAATATACACATTATTTTAAACAATCCATAAGCTCAACTACCACGGGAAAAGAAAAAGAAAGTTATTTGTCTTTTCCCTCCGAGGCCCAAAAACTAAAGACAATTAGAAAACGTGCTACTTGGCAGGTGAAGGCCGTTCAAGTGCCGAGGGGCTTGTTGAAGGCCGTATATTCGCTTAGAGATTGATACATAACAGCAGTCAATATATTATTAATTCTATTTTTTAAATTAAAAATATTATATTTATTAATATACGTCATTAATTAAGATATTGATTTATTCACCACTTTTTATTTTTAATATCTTATATATATATATATATATATATATATTTAAAATGTTTCAATTCTTGAGGAAATTAAGGTAAATATATATATATTCTGATACATACCCGGGGTGGTAAAAAGGACACTGAAAGACCCTCAATAATTTATTGTCCAACTACAAAACGTGTGTATTTTGGTAGGTGAGAGGTCTGTAAAACCATGCATGTTTGTATTTTTATGGGAAATTGTGGTGCTACAAATAACTTCTCATTTTTTTTATGGTACCATTTCATTTCACTCATACATACAAAACTGTTATGTATTATTTACTCTGTATCCAGGGAATCTCTATGGTATATATATATCGAAACGTATGAACAGTAAGAAGTAACAATTTTTCTGTCTTCTCTTTTTGGAAATGCACTGCCTTTGGGCTGGGAATTTCTCGTTTGGGTTTTAAAGATTTTAAGAGTTGGATTGGGCTTAAATGGGTTTGGTTTAGAATGGGTTTGAGGTTTGGGGTTTGCAGATTGAATAAATAAAACTGGTTTCATGGTTCTCTCTCTCTCTCCATCTCTCTGTATGGGTATGTACATATATATATATATATATATTGAGCTTTGGGCTTTTGCAGTTCTTGTCTGTGTATATGTATATGCATAGACCTGTAAAAACAAGTACTCGTTTGGACACACAACAGGCCTCTCTTGAACCAAAAGACTAATGACCTTGTATACTAGAGAACACGACTAACTGGCCATTCATTTGTTCTTACGCAGACGGCTGTTCGCGAATCGATTCAAACTATAAATATTTAAATTAATTTTGATTTCCTCAGTCCAGATATTTAAATGTTTTAAATTTTTTTAATTTTTAAGTAGTAATTTAAGTCTTAATATATTTATTTGGACAGTCAAATTTAAAAAAAAAAAGTGAATTTCTTAATTATTAAGTTTTAGAAAATGAAAAACCCAATACAGAATTAAGCATATATAATTTTCTTTTAAAGATTTTAAACGTACAAATGAAGGCAGAGATATTTGGAGATTACAAGGTGGTATGGTCCTAAAATCTTGGATGGCGACTGACTTTGAAAAGTCCGTATTCCATGCACATATGGCGACATTGTTAGACCCGAAATGGCGACACTCTGTCGCCACAACACGGCGTAACCCGCACCCGACAGTGCCCTGCTCGCCCAAAACACCCACCTCAAACGGCTAACCATGTCCTCATTCGCTCGCCGTTCTTTCACATTCATTACTACGTCGACTAAAATTTATCCCCGCTTTACGCGACCCGCTCCAAGTCTTTTCCAGATTAAACCCCTCTCCTCTTCTTCCTCCCGAACGGACCTACCACCTCGACAACAAGGCCTCCAAAACCAAATCTTCTGCCTCTTTTCTCTCTTTCTCCTCGGTATCTTCGCCGATGGGCTCTCTCTCTTCTCCCGACCTCCATCTTCAATATCCAATTGCTCGCAGAGATGAGTCCGTCGTTGATGATTATCATGGCGTCAAGGTTGCTGATCCTTATAGATGGTATTTGAATTTGACTTCCCGGACTCTCATTGACCACTTTCTCTTTGGTCCGCGCGAATGTATTTTCCTTGTTCCGATCAAACCCATTCTTTTGGTTTTTCTCAATTGTGAGAGGATTAATAGCCGAAGCCCGAGTTATCCAATCCATTAGTTTAAATGCAAAATTGAAGTTTGCGTTTTCTGTTGACAAATGGTTTTGATTTCTCCGACGAATATTTGTTTCCGAGGAATAGAATCCCTGTTTGTTGATTTTTTTTCCTCTCCATGTCTGTATGTTTAGGCTCGAAGATCCTGATGCTGAAGAAGTAAAAGACTTCGTACAGAAGCAGGTGAACTTGACCGAGTCGGTGCTTAAAAAGTGCGATGTAAGGGACAAGCTCCGCGAGAAGATTACAAAGGTTTTTGATCATCCACGCTATGATACACCCTTCCTGCGAGGCAGCAAGTATTTTTACTTTTACAATACTGGACTACAAGCCCAAAATGTCCTTTATGTGCAGGTATTGGGAAGAGTTATACGCCTCACAAATTCGCCTATTAAAAGGGTTTTGATGTTCTATTTTTCTTTTTCTTTTTGGTCTTTCTCCTAATTTTCTTTTAACAACTAATGGATTCAGGATAGCTTAGATGCTGAACCGGAGGTTTTGCTTGATCCAAATGCACTCAGTGATGATGGAACAGTCTCCTTGAACACCTTGGCAGTTAGCAAGGATGCGAAGCACTTGGCGTACGGGCTTAGTTCAA